>NW_027361671.1:43060000-43167500 GCF_039654945.1 Dendrobates tinctorius | reverse complement strand
TCCATAGGCTATAATGGCCATTTTTAGCGCAAAACGTGCGCATATGTGCGCATGCGCTTTTTTGCAGGGCCAAAAAATGCAACATGCTGCGTCTGGAAAATCCCAACGCACACCCCAAAAAAACGCAGCGCATGAAAATCGCATACATGCGCTGACCAGTGCGCAGGTATGCGCACCCATGTTAAATATAGGGGAAAAAACGCATGCGCAGGTGTGCGTTTTTTTCCAGCGCTAAAAAACGCAAATGTGAAACCAGCCTTACATTGTTATATTGGATAAGCGCCTACTTTCATCCTGCACACCAATTGTTTATCTAACAAAGCCATGGTATTTTTTCGCCTTAACTATACTTGGCCTCCATTTCGGTTTCGATACTGCTGTGTTTTGAGTACCATTGCTGCATTTCATTGTATTGTGTACTTTTTTATTAATATTGTTTTGTAAGGTTTTGCAAACACACTTTCCACGTTCTCCGCTCAGCCTCACTGTATAGATTTTAAATATTTAATACGGTTTTATACTGAAATGTAAACAATTCATAAAATCTCAAACTTCTAATTGTTGGTAAAGGGAAAAAAGGTCATTAAAATCCACATTCTGTTATATAAGATAATCGCTCTCAGCGCCACGGTTTTCAAATTAGAGCAGATTGTATTTAGCTATTCTGTATTTTCATGTATTGCCAAATAAAAGTCATAAGCAGCGCACAAAAAACCGCCTTACAGACTCAATTTCCCACAAATGACTTTTACCACAGAACGGTCTCATCTTTTTAGTATTGATTTATTGGGTTTTTAGCTTTATAGTTGGCTGAAATACTACAGCACGAAGAAAGATTTTGTCTTCATACTAATAATGATCACACAAGCACGGTGTGATTAAGTCCTACACACACACACAGTATGTACACTAAAAAACTGCAGAATGTAATTATTTTTTTTTATAATGAAGCTTTAATATAAGAATAAACGTTGGGGCTTGTTCTCTTACTAACACCTGCAATATTTTGAGTTGTAATGACAAATCTCCAGATTTTTTTTTTTTTTTTTTTAATCCTGACTGCTTTTCCCTTGTGCAGGTCGTCTCCCACACACAATGTCACATTGTTCTGCCTCTGCAGTGGATTTAGTCACTGTGTGTGTCCTGGCATTGTATTGTCTAATTGAAGCCTTTCTAACTTACATCGTTTGGCAACAGCGTCATCTGCTGGTGACGTTACGGATTTGCTGGTTTAGCTGCTATGCATTATGGGAAAGCTCCTATGGCACTGTGGTCCTGTTCTTGTCACATTAGAGGCAGTCTCCATTTATTCCTCTTCACTTCTGATGGAGAAGCCAGCTTATTACTTGTTTGCACCTTGTGCTCTATGTAACAGCCTGCTCACAGCATAGTCGCTAAGAAAACTGTGTGACACAATGTTGTACTTCATAGTAGGTTTGTAGCATTAGTTAGATAATGGAAAAAAAAACCTCAAAATGGTGTGAAATGGTGAAAAAAAAAAAAGAGAAATTATTGTTCCACTGCTTTTTTTTCCACTTTTTTGGCATTCCTTCTGTAGTAAAAATGACCTAGCAATAGGGCTCTCCAGTTCAGTACGATTAGGGCAATGACATATGTATCAGTTTTTTTAAGGTTTTAGAGGCTAAAAAAAATTCTAGACCTTGTTAAGAAAAAAAATTATTTTGCCTTTTTCAGAGACCTGTAACTTTTTTTTTTGTTTCACCTTCCATTGAGCTGGCCGAGGGGTTATTTGTTGGTGTGCTGAGCAGATGATTTTCTTGATACCATTGTGAGATACCGTCATTTTCTGACTATAAGACGTACTTTTTTCTCTCCAAATTTGGGAAATGGAGGTGCGTCTTATAAACCGAATGTAGCTTACCGAAGGGGGGTGGGGGCGGCAATGTGAGTTGGGCAATACTGTGGGCTATGGGCTGGGAGGATGGGGTGCTTGGCGGTGCGACGCTGTGGGGCAATGCTGCAAGTCCCAAGCTAGTAGGAGGGGGTGCTCGGCGGTACGAGAGCTCGTTTTATTTTGTGAAAGCTCAGAGAACTCGCACTTCCATGGTTTCAATGCAGTCAACTCCAGGAAAATGGCAGCAGTGCATGCACAGATTGAGATCTAGTCACCGAAATCAAGCTCCCAAGATAGAAATATGAGCAGCCGCCACCTCTGACGGACATTTTCCTGGAGTCCACTGCATTGAATGTTGAGTCTGGGCGTTATTGAGGAGACAAAACAGCGGCTGGTCCAGCCCCATTGTCCTGGTGCTGAAGCCTGATGGAGAATGGCGTTTCTGTAATGATTACTGGAAGCTAAATGAGGTGCTCAAGTTCAACGCATATCCGACGTCCAGCCTTGAAGAACTCATTGAGAAGCAAGGGTCAGCAAGATACATCACCAACCTGGACCTAACGAAAGGGTACTGGCAAATCCTCCTGTCCCAAAGTGCCATGGAGAAGATGGCCTGCTCTACACCTGACTGTTGTTTTCAGTATACCAAAGTGACGAAAAAAAACACTGCAGCTTACCTGGACAATATTGTGACCTTCAGCCCAGATTGGGGACGTCATCTGCAAACATATAGGCTATACTATACGTAGAAAAATATAGGCTGTGCTGAGAAATACAGAGCTTACCATAAACCCAAAGGAGTGCACCTAGGGGAAAGAAGAGGCAAAATACTTGGGCTATATCGTCGGATGGGGCGAAATAAAGCCGCAAGTGAATAAGGTAGAGGCGACCCAAAATTGGGCGCAACCGAGCTCCAAAAAACAGGTTAGGGTGCCACTCTGGGAATTGTGGGGTACTTTCAGCGATTTATCCTGAAGTTTGCCATGATAGCCACCTTCCTGGCTGACCTTCTTAAAGGCACGAAGACGATAATTGCCAAGTGGTATTCTGAAGTGGAGACTGTGTTCCAGGAGTTGAAGCTTGCCCTATGCAAAAGCTGGGCATGGTCACACCTGACTTCAGGAAGGAGTTTGTCATTCAGACAGATGCCTCCGATGTCTGCTTGGGAGCCATGTTGTCCCAGGAAAAGAATGCGGACGAACATCAGTCCTATAACCGAGTAGGAAACTCGCCTCCTGCGAGAAGAACTATGCAATCATAAAGAAACTAGATGTGTGCCCGATGCTATCGCATCGGGAGGGCAGTAACATCACAATGGGGGCAGCTTTGTGGCGCTAGGGGTGGCGGCCCACCCACTTCCGTGCAGTAACAACCGGCAGGAAAGATGGTGTTTTGCGATCTGTGCTGGAGATGGTGTGCGGCACCACCAGAGGATGGCCGCACCCAATCTCCAGCACAGTCCTCAAGCTGGGGTCTTTCCTGCCGGCTGTGACTGCACGGAGGTGGGTGGGCAGGCAGTGGCGGGATCTGGCGCGTGTAGTCAGGCAGTGGGTCCTGGAGGGGGTCCGAAGGCAGCATCCCTCATTACTACCCCCTCATTACGCCTTCTCATTATACCCCCTTTATTACACCCCTCTCGTTATACCCCCTCGTTACACCACTTTCACAGCCTCATGATCGCAGGGGCGGCCTGGATCGAGCGGTGGCTGGGATCCAAGCAGTGGCCGGGATCCCAGCGGCGGTCAGGATCGCAGCGGCAGCCTGGATCCGAGCGGCAGCTGGGATCCCAGGGGCAGTTGGGATTGCAGCGGTAGCCTAGATACGAGTGGCAGCTGGGAACCCAGGGGCGGTTGGGATCGCAGCGGTGGCTTGGATCCGAGCGGCAGCTGAGATCGCAGCTGCGTCCTGGATCCGAGTGCCATCGGGATCGTAGCTGCGTCCTGGATCCGCGCGGCATCACTTGGGTGTACCAAAATGGCAGTGAGCGTACTTCCGATGCGGCGCCGTAGATTGTGGGATTCGGGGACATCCAGATGGAAGTGGATGACAGACAATTTAAGGCAATTATATATATAGATAATGCTTAGCCATCAAATGGGCAACTGACACGCTGAGGTACCACCTGTTAGCCATGAAATTAAAGGGGTTGTCCGAGCTTTTCACATAATCTCAGTACATATCTGGGCTGCATAATTATGATAAGTAATTTACTTTCGGTCACTAGTTTGCACGGTTTTCTAGATATTCTGAACAGAATGTCCAAGGGGGGGTGTGTTATGGCATTGAAATGAGAACTAGTCATAACCTCCTACTCTAGTCCAAACATGCCCTCTATAGCAACAACCCCACCCTCCATAGCTACAGGCCCTCCCCGTCCACATGAAGCCCTCATCACACAGTAACAAATCCTCCCCCTCTAGCAGCCTCAGTGCAGAGAGAAGCTGCTCCTCCCCCAGACACACGCTGAACAGTGTTCTATGTAAAGTGAAACTAGTGAGGAGGCAAAATGGGTCTCTCTCTGAAATAAGATATCATTTTACCCAACTTTCTATAGCCTACATACCCATAGAGATTAATGAAAGTTGATCCTACTGGTAGATTCCCTTTAATCACTTCTATTGAACTTGTGGAAACCACAAAGCTTAGCTTTGCCAGATGGCTATACCCCATAACTATTTTAATATATTGTAACAGGGTCACTGGCAATGTGAGGGGAGATATGTGTCACAAAGACTGGTATCTTCTGTGATGTGAAAACCCAGAAGTTTCTCTCCAGCATGTTATGTGCTGAGAGGGGTTAATGTGCCATGACAGGGTTAGGTTATTTTGTGAGTACGTTTAAGAGATGGGTGGGCCGGTTACTCAACATATCTCCACCGCAAGGGTGTGGTTCGACAGGTTAAATGTCCTGCAAATGAGTTTTTTTCGCTGTCTGTGGGTCTCAAAGCAAAGAAGTCTCCAGAGAAGTGTTTATGTGCAACTGTGTTGGACTCTGTTGATTGTACCCTGAGCGGGCGGATTCCCACAGGCCTAAGGGCTGTGCTATACGTTATCTTTTAGTTTCCTGGTTTATGCCGTGATTTAAATAAACCAGCAGAAGAAACGTTCCTGTGTTAACAGTACCTATGTGAGCGGCTGAGTGAGTCAATATAGGAAAATATTCAGTATATATTGGTTCACTTTGTGTCTGACTTTAAAAAGAGACAAGTACAGCAAGAAAAAACAAGAGACCTGACATTTCAATTATTCACTAACTTAGTTTAAGGCTCCTGTAAAAAAAAATATTTGGTAAATAACATTCTGAGGCCAAACTCTAAAGAAGTATAATGACATTACTGAAATGTAGCGTATCGTCTCAGGGGCAATGTGCAGTGTACTATTATTACAGCTATGTAATCTGCCAGCAGCTTCCAAACCCCAGTAAGAGACAAATTAAGGGAAATAAGTCTAGTTCTGCAGGATTAATGTGTGTTCGGCGTCTGGATAAGTGGGCAGCTAAAACTATTCTATCCTCATTTGTTGTGGGATATTAGGCACTAAATGAAACATTAGAACCAAACCACACTGGACTGATGCATTATAACTGCGGCCCGAAAATGTGCTGGTGTGTTCATCATGATGAAAGTGATCTGCTAAGCAAGACGAATGCAAACCATCAACATGTACACAGCAGATACAGAAATACAAGAAAAAATGCTTTACACGGCACATCAAAAAAGTTTCACCTTTGGAAATGTCATTTGGAAGGCAGTAAAAATTAAGTGAAGACACATTGGGCCCCCCTGATTCATCAAGACCAATGCTGCTCACGCCTGTCCTCATGAAGAGACGTGTTGGAGTCAGGCACACCTGAGTCATTAAAAAATTTTGGCCTCTCAATGACTTAGGAGCATCTGATAAGTGGAGTGCACCTTGTCACATCTCCAGTCCCTGCTGGAGTATGATCTATGGCGTAGAGAACATCGCCGCTTGTCATCAATTTGACGAGCAGAGGCTGTCATGACCCAGCTCTGCCCACTTTATCATGTGAAAGCCAAATATTGCAAAATTTTCATGCAACCTCAAGTTATGTCAACATTCTGCAGCTTTTCAAAGCTGTTACACTGGTGTAAACGTTTGACGAATCGGGCCGATTATATGGACCATAAGTTATTATGTTTGGATGATGCTGAAGGTCTCCGAAAAGATCATGCTCATGGCCCTTGTGAGACAGTGAGGGCCATTTTATCCCCTAGAAAGTGCTTAGAAGCATATTGAACCTGCTGCAGAGCATGGTAATTACAGCATGGCTGTGGTTGCATTGCAGAATGTATGGATTTGGTCAAGCTATTTGACCAGGTCAGGTTTAGGAAAAAGCGACATGGGCTTTTATTTTTGTAGAGACCTATAGGATTGGTAGTGGGATGGGTCTCTCCCTCCACTCCGGGTTTTGGGAGTAGCTCAGGGCCACAATTCCCATTTAAGCTTTCAGTTTAGCTTTGGGTGTGTCAGTGTGTTTGCAAGAGTCAGAGCAGGAGGCTCTATGCAAGTAAGGTCTGTGTGAGACTGAACTCAGGCCAGAGAAGGCAATGCTACTGACGCACTCAAGAAATACAGTGGTGTGGTCGCCCATGGCAACAGTCAGATACAGACGTCCCAGCAGCAAACCAGAGGATAAAAGTTCTGATTTTATTTTGTGAGTTTGAAAATAAAGACTTAAGTATGTTGGACTAACCTGGGTCACTGCCTCTTTACCGCACTGTATTCTCACAGTTGCTTTACACCCTGTTTCCACATTGACTCGGCGCCTGAATTTTATTTATTTTATTTACACAGTTGTGTGTTTGGCCCTTTTTGTTTATATGCACCCTATTCATTATTCCATTTGCACCCTTTTTATATGTCCTGTGTTTTGTGTGTGTGTTTTTGCTTTTTGGATGGAGGTTAGCAATTCCAGATGTTTTCATCTGAATCAACAATTACGCTTTTTAAAAAAAATCTCAACATTTGGTGTCACTCCTCTCCAGTCTTGCCTTTAGTGTATATTTGAAACTGAAAGTATTTTGGTGCAATTTTTGCAAAACATACAACTTTTAGTGCAAAAATAAAAAAAACCATTCAAGACAAGGAAAAAAAAACCATTTATGACTGCTCCAAATTCATAAATTATATGCGCCATTTTGAAGAATTTGGCATCATAAACGTCAACTAACAACACAAAAAAAGTAAAGTGACTTGAAAAAAATGCAAATTGTGATTGGGGGGGGGTCTATATTTTAATTTAAAGCTTACAGTCTTACATTAATATTGTGTTCCATATGTCTGCTTCATATGCATACAGCACCTGTGTATCTTGTTTTTTTATGTCCATGTGCCATCTGGCTTTTACATGAACAATTTAATAACTGTCAAATACAGTTTCCTATTCTTAACAACTGTAATGGACCTGTGAAAATCACAAGACATACAGATGGTATTGGTAACCCAAATGTCAGAGGATTTTTCCTACCCATTGACCTATAATTGGAGAGTGTGTCCCAGAATACAGATCAAAATAGCACATGCTGCAATTTTTTTTTTACATACAGACCATCGACCTATGTGGAAAAACATGGACAAAAAAAGGTAGTATAAAGTCTGCAAATATCCTGTTTATGGCTTAGTTTTATATTAGAGTCATGTTGTATCGTTCAGATAACCAATTATCACAACAATCTAAGTTGAATTGGATATAATCCTGTAAGACCTCTTCCCAGATGTGTAGTTAAGGCCTTATTCACAAGTCGTTTTGGTCACTGTTACATCAGTTACCTGCAAGCCGAAACCGGGAATGGCTCCTCAACACAGAACCGGAGTGAATCCTTTCCCTTATAGCTTTTCCTTTGTGTTTGTTGCACTCCACATTTCGGCTTACGGACTCGGATACTGACTAGTGATGGCCGAACGAGGTCGGATGAGGAGTTATCCCAGCATGCCCGTATGCTAACCAAATGTCTTCAGTATGCTCGAAAAATATGTTTGAGTCCCCTGTTTGTTCGACAATTCCTGCAGATGTTGTAGCTTTCAAACAGCGGCGAGATATGCAGCTGCAGGGACTTGAACATACTTTTTGAGCACCCGAAGACACTCGGTTAGCACCCGAGCATGGATACCACCTTATCTGAGCATGTTCGCTCATCACTACTGCTGACCAAAATTACTGATGTGTGAATTAGTGGGGATCTGTCACTAGATCTTATGTTACAAACTGCATTCGATGCAGAGATAGTTCTCAAACCTGATGAGGCTGGTGTGCTTATATTAGATGCCATGTCAAAATGTGTGCATAGTCATTTTCCTTATATTTTCTCCATCTTTTTGAGATTTCTAATGCACCTATTTAAAGAGATCTGTTACCAGATTCACAAAACAAACTTTATACATTCTAACTGTATACATTTAACATTTTAACTGTATACAATATTAAATGTGACTAGCGTATTCTGGAAACCCATGTCAGAATGCCTGTATAAACCTGATGTTAAGTTGGGCACTTCAAGAGTCCACCTATAGAACGAAAACTCATGAATCCAGAGTATTCAATTTCCACCCACTCAGTCTGACTGACAGCTGCAGCTTGTACTGAGCAGAGTGAGATCTTTTCAGCAACAAAGAGGAGGAACACTGCAGAGATGGCAATCAGGTTCGTTGGGTGGATATTGGTTTAAACTTTCAAAAATAATTAGGTGCACACATTCAGGAACTGGCAGCACTTTGGATTCAGCATGTCTGCTGCGTTCAAAGCACTGCTGGCTATTGAATGCAGGTGAATCCGCATGTCTTCACTGAACCGTGCGGATTCACAGAGTGAAATACATTGTACGAGTTAAGTTTATCTTGCATCTCCGCAGAATAACTAGATATTCATCCACTCAATGCCGACTTTTATGCCCCATTGACTTGCTTTGGGGTCGGGTTTCGGACGAAACTCCCACTTTTTTTTGCCCTAGTCGGACCAGTTTCATCCGAATCAAATTTCGTTTCATTCTGGTTTCACGAAACCCGATCCGACCAAAGTCGCTCAACTCTACTGGTCACTGATTAACTTTATTATCAGCATTGCACAAAAATTTGACACAGATTTTAAAAAACGAAGTATATCAGCATCAACAAGCCTAACAGAAATATTTACCAATGTACACATTGTATTGTGAGATCTAGTGAGATAAGAAATTAAACCTAATATGCTTTTTGCCCCTAATCATGAAAATAAAAAAAAAGTATAAATAACAAATATAAGTATCTGTTTTTCATCTGCCGAAACATATTGATGAAAATTTGTTGAATTATTTAAAAGTAACTGGCAAACAGAATAGAAAATTGGTTTCCACAATACAGGTTGCGGTGTTGTTGATTTTTTGCAATGCTAAATTTAAGAATATGTAATTTCCAACAAGCCTAGGAAATAGGAATGTGTAGTCCACCAGTTTGAAAAGAAGTTTCTCTAACCTAAAAGAGCAAGCTCGTATAGTAAGAGAAATTAAAGACAACCCCTTAGCCAGTTCAAAAGTGGTCACGTTCTGCGCTTATTTTATTCCCACTGCTCCCGAATATTTCATATATTCTTGTAATATTTAGTACGCTAGAGAGATTCGGAGATACGGGCAATATTACGCAGTCACTTTTTTCTGTATTTACCACAGGATAATAAAGCAGAGGAACCTAAAGTCACAGCCCCAGCGGGTCCTGTGGTAAATATAGAAAAAAAAAAAAAACTAAAAAAAAAAGGACCATATCTCTAACTATATGGCAGATTAAAAAAACAAACAAAACAAAAACCACAGTACTCAAAGCAGCACGAAAAAATATCTGGCCACTTTTGACAGCTCCATTTTAATTAATCACACAACCAGCAATGGGCAAACCTGATAAGGCATAAAACTGAGCCAAAAACTGCCAAAATTCTTGCCTTTATTTTTATTGGTGTCTATGGTAGCGGTTTCTGCCTGCAGGAGTAACGTGTCCACGGCAGCCACTATCTACTGTATCCCAATCAAACCTGCCTCCCATTGCCTGAAAATTATGTAATAATAATTTTCTTTCTATAGCGCCGACATATTCCGCAGCACTTTACATTTTAGAGGGGACTTGTACAGACAATAGACATTACAGCATAACAATAATCACATAGATCATGACAGATAACAAGAGGAATGAGGGCCCTGCTCGCAAGCTTACTGTATACAACAAAGCCAAAAGAGCAGCCACATAAGTGGTGATTACACACAACATGACACAAGGATATCGGACATATGAAAGAATAGAAATGAACTCACCCGGTACAAGTTCCATGACAATGTATATAGGCTGCCTTTGTGTGCAGACTCCAATAAGCTTTACAATGTTGACATGGTCATACTGCTTCAAAATTCTGTGCAAACAAACAAAACTATTAACAAGAAGGCACTAACTTAAAAGGAAAAAAATATATATAAAAAACACTTCCCTAAAATAGGCTGTCACACACAGGCACCATTAACTGCTCATCTCATACACCTCAATTGTTGTCGGCTGAACCCTTTTTCATCACATGTATGGTCAGTTCAGCCAAGATTACATGCCTTGTCAATAGGAACAGGGACAATCTGCCACAAACTGCTCCCCTCACAAAAAAAAAAAGATCATGAGAAGAAATTCAATGTCTGATTCTCCCTGACCTCATCTGTTGGGAGAACCATATACAAGGGATTCAGATTTGAAAGGGGTTTTCCGGCCTTAAGAGCCTGTCACACTAAGCGATATCTCTAGCAATATCGCTATTACTTGTGACGTTATAGCGATATTGCTAGCGATATCGCTATGTCTGATACTTACCTACGACCCGCTCCCCCGCTGCTTATCGTTGATCGCGCGAGAACAGGCTGGACTGTTTTTCGTCGTCAGCTTCCTACGGCGCTTCCAGTGGAGCGACGAGCGTGGAGCCGGGCGGGAAGACGTCAGGATCGCCTCGTGTGACAGGTAAGTAGCGACCCCTGTCCCCAGCGATGTCGCTGGTGAGATCTGCCTGTGTGGCAGCTCACTAGCGACCACTTAGCAATGCACCAGCGATCCTGACCGCGTCATATCGCTGGTCGGGATCGCTGGTGCATCGCTAAGTGTGACAGTACCTTTAGACTACAAGCATGTGACTGCAGATTTGTGAATTCTCACTGCATGCTGTGAGGTTTCTCAGATGCCAGGAGCGGCAGGCACATGACTGCAAGTATGTGATTTGCGTACATGTGGTTACGTCAAGGGCTGTGGAGTCAGTAAGCCAAACCTCCGACTCCAACTCCTCAATTTCCATGACACCGACTCCACCAAAATGGGCTCTGACTCCACAGCCCTGGTTACGTCCCGACTAGACGGGTGCGGACTCACTCAATTCAATTGTACTGAGCGAGGAAGGACACAATCTAGTCGGAATGTGGCTGGAAGTATACAAATCACATCCTTGCATGACTTTCTACTCTCTGCACCCACACCGGAGAATTCTCACAGCACGCAGGATGAGGGTTTGTAGTCTAAGGCAGGACAACCCCCTTTAACCTCTTTGTGCCGCAGCCCATTTTCGTTCTTGTGTTTCTGTTTTTCGCTCTCCTTCCTCCTAGAGCCATAACTTTCTTATTTTTCCATTAATATGGTCATGTGAGGGCTTGTATTTTGCGGGACAAGTTGTACTTTTGAACGACACCATTGATTTTACCATATTGTGTACGTAAAAAAGGGGAAAAATTCCAAGTGCGGGGAAATTGCAAAAAAAAAAAGTGCATTTCCACAACAGTTTTCGGATTTATTTTTTACCATGTTCACCAAATGCAAGAAACTGACCAGCCATTATGATTGTCCAGGTCATTACAAGTTCACAGACAACAAACATGCCTAGGTTCTTTTTTATTTAAGTGGTGTAAACAAAATCCAAAATTTGTTAAAAAAAAAAAAAAAAAAACAATCGAGTCATTTTCCGATGACCGTAGTGTCTCCATTTTTCATGATCTCGGGTTGGGTGAGGGCTTATTTTTTGTGTGCCGAGCTGACATTTTTATTGATGATATTTTGGTGCAGATAAGATCTTTTGATCGCCCATTATTGCATTTTAATGCAATGTCGCTGCGACCCAAAAAACATAATTCTGGCATTTTGACTTCTTTTCTCGCTACGCTGTTTAGTGATCAGGTTAATACATTTTCTATTGGTAGATCGGGTGATTCTGAACACGGCGATACCTACTATGGGTATGTTTGATTTTTTTTTATTATTTTATTTTTAATGTGGCGAAAAGAGGGTGATTTAAACTTCTATATTATTTTATTTTTCATGGGAGGCTAGAAGCTGCCTTAACCCGATCGGCTCTGCTACATAGAGGCGATGATCAGATAGCCTATATGTGGTAGAATACCTCACTTGCTATGAACACCGACAACCAGGTGGCATTCACAGAAAGCCGGTAGTGACAATCAAAGAGGTCTCCAGGAGACCTCTGGTTGCACGCCAACTCATCGGTGACCCGCGATCACGTTAAATGCCACTGTCAGAGCTTGAGTGCAGTCTGATTACTACTGGGAATGTCGGCAATGGAGGAGATGGAGAAATTATGTTCTCCGTCTCCTCAACACCTGTGATCTGATTCTCTCATGTGCGAGAATCGGATCACACTATGTTAACACTTGAATCAAATTCTGACAGAGATTGAGCAGAGTGTCATTGGCATAATTTACCCAAATTCTCCCATTACCCATGATAGAACATATGTTCCCCGTGTGACCCCAGTCTTACTGTAAATTTTGGGGCTCATGGTGGAGGGAAGAGGACTATTTACATGTACCCTCAATATTCATGTCCTATGTGGAAGATGTGTAAACAAATCCTTTTCTATTAGAATAATAGCCCCCCGTAGCTACCACATGAATAGACTATTTCTCCAGAAAGATAACCATGAAGAAACCCATTACCGTAAAGTGCTAAGGGGTGTTTTTTTTCAGTTTACCGGGCATCAACTTTTCGAAACAAAAAACATGGATTTTGGGCTATAATATGATTTTATGTGTATATAAAAAGGTGTGCAAATAACCATTTAAAACTCTGGTAGGTAAAATGTTGATGCAGCTGAAATGTTACTGTAATATTGCATAATTTGTACTATGGGTGCTGACGGTCCAGCCATAAACAGCAATTCTACGCGAAACTGCTCCTTAATTTGGTTTGCACATTAATAGAGCACATTCTGAAACTGATCTTCTAGCAGCAGTTTTGTGATCATTACAATGCAACCACACAGTATAAATATCCATGACTGTTCTCCACGAAACCCACCTGGCTTCAGATAAAAATTTGATTTTTAATTCCTGAGGAAGATCTTCTTTGCATGTTTTAACGGCAACCGGTGTTTTATCTTTTAATGTTCCCTTGAACACTTCACCAAAATTACCCTGTAAATGGAAAATAAAATCACAGTTAAACTGCAAACTGAGAATTAAAAAAAAAATAAAAAAAATAAAAACAAGAGAAAAAATAAAATTATATATTTATCACCGTACTGTGCCCAAAAGCGCAGGCAGGTATGAAACAATGCTGCAAATTAACTTTGTTATTATCAATTAACAAAATAGAAATCAATATTTGGTGTGACAGCATCATTTCTTCTAAGTGCACTTGCAGAGTTATTGAAGGAACTGGGCAGGGAGGTTGTTACAAACATCTTGAAGAACTAACCACAGATCTTCTATGGATGCCGCTTGCGCCAATCCTTTTGTCTGCTCATGTAATACCAGACAGAGTTAAAGATGTTGAGATCAGGGCTCTTGGGGGTCATATCATTACATTCAGAAATCTCTGTCCTGCTTTTTAGCTAAACATAGCTCTTAATGACAAAAAGTGAAAAAGCAGAAAAAATGGCACCAAACTGCAGTCTGAATCAGTCCTTAGTATAACGCATACCACCTGATAGTGAGCTAGGTGGTGGAAGAAAAATGTGTTGAAGACCAAGCACTGGGATAGGCGTGAAATGGTTGTTGTCCTCCTTTACTTCCAGGCTCCCCCCTGCATGTTAAAGGACTGTCCCGCCACATGGAATAAAGGACATTAACCTTTTTTGAGACGCAATGGTGAGTGTGGTTTCCTTTCTTCAATATAGATCTTAATGACCTTCGCTTTATGTTTGGGGTTGTTATCTGGCTAAAAAAATGAATTTTGGGCCAATCAGACGCCTCACTATTGGTAATGCAAGATGGATACATGTCTGCCTGTATTGCTCAGCCTTTAGGACATCAAGAAATGGGCAAGGTTGTGGACAGTTACCTAAGAAATTGGATGATGTACAGCAATGCCATCAGATAATTTTATTTCTATAGCGCCAACATATGCCGCAGCACTTTAAATTTTAGAGGGGACTAGTACAGACAATAAAAGACATTACAGATTAACAATAATACATAAATCAACAGACACCAAGAGGAATGAGGGCCGTGCTCATTAATAGGGGACACCCGAAAGGTGGATGGTAACAATTGCTTTAATTGTACGGACCAGCCATAATGTAGCTAATCGAGTCATAACTGACAGCAACCAGTGGGACAAAGACACCCATCCATTGTTTAAAGAAGTCTGGTCAGAAGTCTAGAATAATTGCGATCAAAAACCATACCTTCAACATGGAAACAAGGCCAAGTGACTGAACAATGCACAAAATCGAATGAATAGAGGTGCACAAAAAGGACGGCAGCAGCAAGATTAAGGTTTTCAATGCTGAGAGATAGTCAAATACTTATCCATTATGCAGTACCATCAGGGAGGCATCTGATTTCCTTCAAATTTATTCTGCAGAAGAATAACGACTCAAGACATAAAGCCAATGTTATTAAAGGGAATCTGTCAGCAGGTTTTTACTGTGCTGAAACAAAGAAATCAGGATGTGCTGCTTGTAGGAATGGGCAAGTAGCATTGTTGCTCGGGTCTCCCCGGGCATGCTTAGGTGATCTCCGAGTATTTTGGCGTGCTCGGAAAACTAGTTTTTGTCGTCTCAGCTGCATGATTTGCGGCTGCTAGACAAGCTGAATACATGTGGGAATTTCCTAGCAAACAAGCATTCCTCACATATTCAGCCTGTCCAGCAATCGCAAATCATACAGATGAGACGACGAAAACTAAATCTCCGAGCATGCTAAAATACTCGGAGGACACTCGAGCATGCTCGGGTAAACCCGAGCAACGAGTATACTCGCTCATCGCTAGTTGCTTGTCAAAGCGCATGCTGTTTACGAACTGTGAAGGATTGGTCACTAGGAGATTAACATTGCTGAACTGGCAATGCCCTCTCCTGTGATAAGCAGCTCACTGTATGAACATTGCATATACAGAGCCTGGTGGGGGCGGGGTTAGATTTCTCAGCTCTGCTTCTTTCTAAATCTAGACCATTTGATTGTGTCAGAACCACTGCACCCAGTAATCTGTGATACATTGCTGGATTCAGCTTCCCTTTACCTACATTATGCTGCTCTCAGACGAGGTAGTTAAAACTTGCTGACAGACTCCCTTGAAAAAAGATATTCAAAGTAAGGAACAAGGAGTCTTAAAAGTGATAATCTGGTCCCAACAGAGACTAGAAATACATTAAGAGACAACTAGCTTGGCCAGTGCGAAATTTCACACATTGGACATCAGAGGCGCAGGCAATTTCAGAAAAAGCAAGCTGGTCAAATGTAAATGTATTTCATGAGATGATGAACACAGGTATTTATGTAGATTGGTAAAGCAATAAATTGGTTTGATAATCAGAGGTTCAAAAAGGTCTTCCGGTTGAGGTGCCACCTGCAGGTCATTGTGTCTTTCTGCAGGTGACAATGAATTATGACAATGAATGTTTAAACTGTATTTAGTGATAAAATCATGCATGTGTGGTTTGTTCGGCTCTTTTCTTGCTGAAAGGAGCAAGTTTACCTTTCACATGGTGTATCATTTGTGTGTGTGTGTGTGTGTGTGGCGAAGTAATCAGCGAAAAAGCAGTGCATATTTACAAATGTGTTTGCATATGTGACTCACCATTTGTGTGTGTGGGGCGAAGTAGCACCATTCGTTAGCTGAGGAATATAACCCTCACAGAATACTCTACATCTACTCCACCAACAAATATCAATACTATTATCAATTTGTACCTAGCACCATCACATCTTCTCAGTATAGCACGGTGAATTGCACAATTACAATTCTAGTCCATATTTAAAGTCATTTTGAGGGGTGTACATGACAGAAAATACCCAAAAGTGATAACATTCTAAAAGCTGGACCCCTCAAGGTGCTCAAAACCACATTCAAGAAGTTTATTAACCCTTTAGGTGCTTCACAGGAACTGAAGCAATGTGGAAGGAAAAAATTATTTACTTTTTTTTGCAAAACATTTAATTCAGAACCAATTATTTTTATTTTCACAAGTGTTAAAAGAGAAAATTAACCACAAAATTTGTTGTGCAATTCCTCCTGAATATGCCGATACCCATATGTGGGGGTAAACCACTTTTGGGGCGCACGGCAGAGCTCACATGGGAAGGAGCAACGTCTGACTTTTTCAACGCAGAATTGGCTGGAATTGAGATTGGATGCCATGTTGCGTTTGGAAAGCCCCTGATGTGCCTAAACAGTAGAAACCCCCCCACAATTGACCCCCTTTTGGAAACTAGACCCCGCAAGGAGCTTGCCATTAGTGGATTATGTGCACTGGGAATATGGGATACATCATTGTGGCGGATATATATATATATATATATATATATATATATATATATATATATATATATATATATATATATATATCCCCATAGTGAAAATCATTTCTGTCATTTCCCTTCCCAGTTATATGGCCGTGCACGTGCCCCATGTTCTCCCCCTGTGTCCATGCTTGCTGTCTGGCGTCCTTGTCATGTTGGACGCACGCTGGAGTCTCCCTACTCTGTAGGTGCATTCTAGCATGTGACGCTTTGGGAGCAGCAGGATCTGGGGTTGCCATGATGCATGCGCCGCTACGGCCTCTCTGATTCGCTCTCCCTGGACATGCGACACACTGGGCGGGCTATTTGAAGGTCCTTTTCTCGTCCCTGAACGATCCCCTTGAGAAAGCTGAGTGTTAGGTCAGCGAAACGCACGTCGGGGCTACATCTGGCGTGGGGGTCCCCTTTCTTAACCCTTCAACACCTGGTAAGCTCTTCCTCCCCTTGTTCACCCTAAAGCACTTTTTTATGCATACTTTGTAGTATGGGCATTATATAGAGCGTTAATACCTGGTACTGCACCATGTGTTATGGAAGCCCTATATATGATGTTAAAATTATGGCGCTATGAATCCACAAACATGAGCTGTTTAGGTACCTTTGTCTGAAGGTGATACCCCCGTACTTTGGGACGTTCCTGGAGACATGTATCATGTCTTTGCAATATCCGTGTGCTTTTACAATGTATTGTGTCCTTAATAAATATTTTTCAGTATTTTTTTACCACAAACTCCTTGTTCTCTTGTATTTTCAATTGCATTAGGAGTAGGTATTAGGTGTTTTGGTGGCTTTTACTGTGTGCATGCACCCTAACACCTATTATGCAGCTGGGTTGTTTGGCACTAAGGAGCTTATGTAGATGTGTGGTGAGCACTTTGAACCCCCAAGTGCTTCACAGAAGTTTATAACGCAGAGCCGTGAAAATAAAAAATCCTTTTTTTCCACAAAAGTGATTTTTTTTTTAGCCCCCAATTTTTTTATTTTCCTAAGGGTAACAGGAGAAATTAGACCCCCAAACTTGGTGTGCAATTTGTCTTGAGTACGCTGATGCACCATATGTTGGGGTAAACCACTGTTTGGGCACACATCTGGGCTCGGAAGGGAGGGAGCACCATTTGACTTTTTGAACGCAAAATTGGCTGGAATCAATGATGGCGCCATGTTGCGTTTGGAGACCCCCTGATGAGCCCAAGTAGTGGAAACCCCTCAATTCTAGCTCCATCCCTATCCCCAACACAATCCTACCCTAACCCTATTTTTAACCCTAATTCCAATCGTAATTCTAACCCTAATTCCAACCCTAACCCTAACTGAAAAACAAAAATAAATATATTTTCTTTATTTCATTATATTTCCCTAGCTAAGGGGGTGATAAGGTGGGGTATTTAACTATTTTCTTTTTATTTTGATCACTGTGATAGGGTTTATGACAGTGATCAAAATGTACATTGAATGAATGGAATCTGTCGGCCGGCAGATTCGGCGTGTGCACTGCGCATGCACCCACCATTTTTTCCCCGTACCAAGATGGCGGCGCCCACTGAAGGAGGGCCTGGCATTCTCAGATATTTAGTTTTCAGCGCCTCAGCTGCATGATTTGCAACTGCCAGACAGCTTGAATACGTGTGGAATATCTGTTTGTTAGGGAATTCCCACATGTATTCGGCCTGTCTACAAGACAAGACGCAAATCATGCAGCTGAGACGACGAAAACAATCTCCGAGCGTGCCAAAATGCTCGGAGAACACCCGAGCAACGAGTATACTCGCTCATCACTAATCGGGGAACCCATTTCTCTCTCCTCTGATGTGCGATCACATCAGAGGAGAAAGTGAAAGCAAAATTGCGGCTTTTTTTGCGGTCGCCGTTGTACGGTTAATAACGGCGATTGCAAAAGCCGACCCGAATCATGTTCTCTAGGGTCTCGGCTACCCCCGGAAGCCGAGACCACGGAGAAAATCCGACTCTGGGGGGCACTATACACTTTTTTTCACAGCACTATTAATTAACGGCGCTGTGGTTTAAGTACCCTTGACTACCGCCGTTAAAAGGCGTATCGGCGGTCGTTAAGGATTTGTCTTGTTTTCTCATATGTTGTCCTTAAAGGGGTTGTCCGGGCTTTTCACATAATCTCAGTACATACTGTATCTGGGCTGCAGAATTATGACAATAAGTAATTTACTTTCTGTCAATAGTTTGAGTTTGCACGGTTTTCTAGATATTCTGAACAGAACGTCCAAGGGGGGGGGAGTGTTATGGCATTGAAATGAGAACTAGTCGTAACCTCCTACTCTACTCTAAACATGCCCTCTATAGCAACAACCCCACCCGCCATAGCTACAGGCCCTCCCCATCCACATGAAGCAGCCCTCATCACACAGTAACAAATTCTTCCCCTCCAGCAGCCTCAGTGCAGAGAGTGGAGAGCTGCTCCTCCCCCAGACACACACTGAACAGTTATCTATGCAAAGTGAAACTAGTGAGGAGGAGGGAAAATCGTCCTGTATTCTGTAATCAGTAATTCCTTCCCTCACTGTCCCAGGCTGCTGGCAGCAGTGAGAACAGACTGTGTGATGGCCAGTGATGGGGGTCTGCAGCTTCTAATCTGCATAGGGGATGGCAGTCACTGATGCAATCTGTTCTGTGAATGAGACAGCTCTGAGTCACTGATGTCTTCACACAGCAGCAGATTTGGTGCAGTGTATGTGTGAGCACTGTGTCTCTAATGACTAGTGTTGAGCGATACCGTCCGATACTTAAAAGTATCGGATCGGAATGGATCGGCCGATCTAAAAAAAATATCGGGTATCGCCGATTCCGATACCGGAAGTCCCATTCAAGTCTATGGGACTTCCGGTATCGGAATAAGAAAAACCCTATTTTTGCCTTGTACAGCCCCTCTGGGGTCTGTACGGGCCTTTCGGGGGGCTGTGCCGACTGCCCGGGGGGCTGTGCCGACTGCCCGGGGGGCTGTGCCGACTGCCCGGGGGGCTGTGCCGGCCTGCCGGTGGTCTGTGCAGGCTCCGGGGGTCTGTGCAGGCATCGTCCGACCCATCGGGCGATGCCTGCTACCATGACAGTGATTGACACATTAGCCAATGATGGGACAGTAGTAGTCCCATCATCCGGCTAATGTGTTGAATGTAAAAAAAAAAAAAAAAAATATACATGCTACATACATACTACATACATAATACATATATACTACATGCATGCAACATACATACAACATATATACTACATGCATGCATCATGCATACTACATATATACATGTAACATACATACTACATATATACTACATGCAACATACATACTACATACATGCTACATACATACTACATGCTACATACATGCAACATACATACTACATACATAATACATATACTACATGCATGCAACATACATACAACATAATACATGCATGCAACATACATACAACATATATACTACATGCATGCAACATACATACTATATATACTACATGTAACATACATACTACATGTAACATACATACTACATATATACTACATGCTACATACATGCAACATACATACTACATACATACTACATACAACATATATACTACATGCATGCTACATACATGCAACATACATGCTACATACTACATGCATACTACATACATGCTACATACATACTACATACATACTACATGCATGCAACATACATACAACATATATACTACATGCATGCAACATACATATATACTACATACAATACATACATATAGACATACAGTACATATAACAGAGTACATACTCACCGTCACTTGTCACTTTGATCCCCGAAGCCATTGTCGCCTGAGGAATAAATATCAAAATAAAAAAACACCAATATACTTACCCCGATCCGCAGAAGTCCACGAGGGTCCCACGTCGATCTTGCGTGGAGAACAGCAGCATCAGCTGATGCTACCGTTCTCTACCAGCTCCAGGAATACAATGATGGAAGGTAGGTATCCTTCCGCACTGTATTCCTCCACCACTGTAAAAAAAAAGTCCCTAGTCTCACTTTATGCCATTGCTGCGTGATTAAGTTCCCACGCAGCCTTTGCCATAAAGTGAGACTAGGGACTTTTTTTTTCAGTGGTGGAGGAATACAGTGCGGAAGGATACCTACCTTCCGTCATTGTATTCCTGGAGCTGGTAGAGAACGGTAGCATCAGCTGATGCTGCTGTTCTCCACGCAAGATTGACGTGGGACCCTCGTGGACTTCTGCAGATCGGGGTAAGTATATTGGTGTTTTTTTATTTTGATATTTATTCCTCAGGCCACAATGGCTTCGGGGATCAAAGTGACAAGTGACGGTGAGTATGTACTCTATGTTATATGTACTGTATGTCTATATGTATGTATTGTATGTAGTATATATGTATGTTGCATGCATGTAGTATATATGCAGTATATATGTAGTATGCATGTGGTATATATGTAGTATGTATGTTGCATGCATGTAGTGTATGTATGTAGTATGTATGTAGCATGTATGTAGCAAGTATGTAGTATGTATGTTGCATGTATGTAGCATGTAGTATATATGTAGTATGTATGTTACTTGTAGTATATATAGTATATATGTAGTATGCATGTTGCATGCATGTAGTATATATGTTGTATATATGTTGCATGCATGTAGTATATATGTATTATGTATGTAGTATGTATGTAGTATGTATGTAGCAAGTATGTAGTATGTATGTTGCATGTAGTATATATGTAGTATGTATGTTACATGTAGTATATATGTAGTATGCATGTTGCATGCATATAGTATATATGTAGTATGCATGTTGCATGCATGTAGTATACACTCACTGGCCACTTTATTAGGTACACCTGTCCAACTGTGTGTTAAGACTTAATTTCTAATCAGCCAATCACATGGCGGCAACTCAGTGCATTTAGGCATGTAGACATGGTCAAGACAATCTCCTGCAGTTCAAACCGAGCATCAGTATGGGGAAGAAAGGTGATTTGAGTGCCTTTGAATGTGGCATGATTGTTGGTGCCAGAAGGGCTGGTCTGAGAATTTCAGAAACTGCTGATCTACTGGGATTTTCACGCACAACCATCTCTAGGGTTTACAGAGAATGGTCCGAAAAAGAAAAAAAATCCAGTGAGCGGCAGTTCTGTGGCCGGAAATGCCATGTTGATGCCAGAGGTCAGAGGAGAATGGGCAGACTGGTTCGAGCTGATAGAAAGGCAACAGTGACTCAAATTGCCACCCGTTACAACCAAGGTAGGCAGAAGAGCATCTCTGAACGCACAGTGCGTCGAACTTTGAGGCAGATGGGCTACAGCAGCAGAAGACCACACTGGGTACCACTCCTCTCAGCTAAGAACAGGAAACTGAGGCTACAATTTGCACAAGCTCATCGAAATTGGACAGTAGAAGATTGGAAAAACGTTGCCTGGTCTGATGAGTCTCGATTTCTGCTGCGACATTCGGATGGTAGGGTCAGAATTTGGCGTAAACAACATGAAAGCATGGATCCATCCTGCCTTGTATCAACGGTTCAGGCTGGTGGTGGTGGTGTCATGGTGTGGGGAATTTTTTCTGGGCACTCTTTGGGCCCCTTGGTACCAATTGAGCATCGTTGCAACGCCACAGCCTACCTGAGTATTGTTGCTGACCATGTCCATCCCTTTATGACCACAATGTACCCAACATCTGATGGCTACTTTCAGCAGGATAATGCGCCATGTCATAAAGCTCGAATCATCTCAGATTGGTTTCTTGAACATGACAATGAGTTTACTGTACTCAAATGGCCTCCTCAGTCACCAGATCTCAATCCAATAGAGCATCTTTGGGATGTGGTGGAACGGGAGATTCGCATCAGGGATGTGCAGCCGACAAATCTGCGCCAACTGTGTGATGCCATCATGTCAATATGGTCCAAAATCTCTGAGGAATGCTTCCAGCACCTTGTTGAATCTCTGCCACGAAGAATTGAGGCAGTTCTGAAGGCAAAAGGGGGTCCAACCCCTTACTAGCATGGTGTACCTAATAAAGTGGCCAGTGAGTGTATATGTTGTATGTATGTTGCATGCATGTAGTATATATGTATTATGTATGTAGTATGTATGTAGCATGTATGTATGTAGTATGTAGCATGTATGTTGCATGTAGTATATATAGTATATATGCAGTATGCATGTTGCATGCATGTAGTATGTATGTTGCATGCATGTAGTATATATGTATGTAGCATGTAGTATGTATGTAGTATGTATGTAGTATGTATGTAGTATGTAGCATGTATGTTGCATGTAGTATATATATAGTATATATGTAGTATGCATGTTGCATGCATGTAGTATATATGTTGTATGTATGTTGCATGCATGTAGTATATATGTATTATGTATGTAGTATGTATGTAGCATGTATGTATGTAGTATGTAGCATGTATGTTGCATGTAGTATATATAGTATATATGCAGTATGCATGTTGCATGCATGTAGTATGTATGTTGCATGCATGTAGTATATATGTATGTAGCATGTAGTATGTATGTAGTATGTATGTAGCATGTAGTATGTATGTAGTATGTAGCATGTATGTTGCATGTAGTATATATAGTATATATGTAGTATGCATGTTGCATGCATGTAGTATATATGTTGTATGTATGTTGCATGCATGTAGTATATATGTATTATGTATGTAGTATGCATGTAGCAAGTATGTAGTATGTTGCATGTATGTAGCATGTAGTATATATGTAGTATGTATGTTACATGTAGTATATATAGTATATATGTAGTATGCATGTTGCATGCATGTAGTATATATGTTGTATGTATGTTGCATGCATGTAGTATATATGTATTATGTATGTAGTATGCATGTAGCAAGTATGTAGTATGTTGCATGTATGTAGCATGTAGTATATATGTAGTATGTATGTTACATGTAGTATATATAGTATATATGTAGTATGCATGTTGCATGCATGTAGTATATATGTTGTATGTATGTTGCATGCATGTAGTATATATGTATTATGTATGTAGTATGCATGTAGCAAGTATGTAGTATGTTGCATGTATGTAGCATGTAGTATATATGTAGTATGTATGTTACATGTAGTATATATAGTATATATGTAGTATGCATGTTGCATGCATGTAGTATATGTTGTATGTATGTTGCATGCATGTAGTATATATGTATTATGTATGTAGTATGTATGTAGCATGTAGTATGTATGTAGTATGTAGCATGTAATATATAGTATATATGTAGTATGCATGTTGCATGCATGTAGTATATGTTGTATGTATGTTGCATGCATGTAGTATATATGTAGCATGTATGTAGCATGTATGTAGCATTTTATTAGCATGTATGTAGTATGTAGCATGTATGTAGTATGCATGTATGTATGTTGCATGTAGTATATATGTAGTATGTATGTTACATGTGGTATATATGTAGTATGCATGTTGTATGTACTGTATGTAGCATGTAAATTTTTTTTTTTTTTACATTCAACACATTAGCCGGATGATGGGACTACTACTGTCCCATCATTGGCTAATGTGTCAATCACTGTCATGGTAGCAGGCATCGCCCGATGGGACTTGTAGTCCCATCGGACTATGCCTGCACAGACCCCCGGAGCCTGCACAGACCACCGGCAGGCCGGCACAGCCCCCCGGCAGGCCGGTACAGACCCCCGGAGCCTGCACAGACCACCGACAGGCCGGCACAGACCCCCGGCAGGCCGGTACAGACCCCCGGGCAGTCGGCACAGACACCCGGAGCCTGCACAGACCACCGGCAGGCCGGTGGACCCCTGGGCAGTCGGCGCAGACCCCCGGAGCCTGCACAGACCACCGGCAGGCCGGTACAGACCCCGGCAGGCCGGTACAGACCCCCGGACAGTCGGCACAGACCCCCCGAAGGCCCGAACTGACGGCGCATCATGATGCGCACAGACAGCGCATCATGATGACGTCATTTCGGCAGCCAATCAGAGCCACAAAAGTGGCTCATTGCATTTTGGACTTCCGATTCCGGTATCCGATACGAAAAAAGTATCGGTACTCGGTATCGGAATTCCGATACGGCAAATATCGGCCGATACCCGATACTTGCGGTATTGGGAAGCTCAACACTACTAATGACACAAATACTGATGGGAGCAGCCTGTCCAATCAGCAGCTGTAACAGTGTAAAGTGTTGGGGGGTGTATGTATGTATTGTGCTGCTTTCACAAATACAGGATCACTGCTGTGTTCTTTCCAATGCTGGAATAATGATAAAGATGAGTGCTGGTGCAGTTTACTGCCAGCCAATGAGTGGGCAGTGGGTGGTGTTGGTCACTGGAGCTTGCTGGGAGTTTGGTGGAGCTTCACACATACACTGCACCAAATATGCTGCTGTGTATGTGTGAGAGCTGTCTCATTCACACAGCAGAGGCTTTGACACACAACAGATTGCACCAGTGACTGCCACCCCCCTGTGCAGATTAGAAGCTGCAGACCCCCATCACTGGCCATCACACAGTCTGTTCTCACTGCTGCCAGCAGCCTGGCACAGTGAGGGAAGGAATTACTGATAATGAGTTATGTATTGTAATCATGGAGTGGCCCAGAATACAGGACGATTTTCCCTCCTCCTCACTAGTTTCACTTTGCATAGATAACTGTTCAGTGTGTGTCTGGGGTAGGAGCAGCTCTCTGTTCTCTGCACTGAGGCTGCTGGAGGGGGAAGCATTCGTTACTGTGTGATGAGGGCTGTTTCATGTGGACAGGGAGGGCCTGTAGCTATGGAGGGTGAGGTTGTTGCTATAGAGCGCATATTTTGGAGCTCATCAAGAGAATGCCAAGAGTGTGCAAAGCAGTAATCAAAGCAAAAGGTGGCTACTTTGAAAAACCTAGAATATAAGACATTTTCAGTTGTTTCACACTTTTTTGTTAATTATATAATTCCACATATGTTAATTCATAGTTTTGATGCCTTCAGAGTGAATCTACAATTTTCATAGCCATGAAAATAAAGAAAACTTGAATGAGGTGTGTCCAAACTTTTGGTCTGTACTGTATATGTATGTGCTATGATTGGATCACCGAGGAGGAAAGAAAGACCAAGCTAAGCCACAGAAAACCAGAGAGGTTGGTAACTAAGCGGATTGCAGACCCCTGATCTTATCCACACAACCAGCAGTAGCCGTGGAGCGTACCTACGATGATTCTAGACGCCTCGACACAGCTGGAGAACTAAATAAGCCTAAAGCAAGAAAAAGGAAATCTAAACTGCCCCAGAGCAGACCCCAAAGGAATAGATAGCGCCCAAACATATATTGTCGGTGAGACAAGATGAAAACACAAACGCAGGTAGGAAAATAGGCTAAGCAAACGATGGGGCCCAAACTAACTAGACAGGACAGGAAAGGAAAGACACTGTCTGCAATCACGCAAAAAAAGCCCAACACGTCTGATAGAAAAAACACTAAAGTCACTAGACTTCTCCCACTTTATCAGCACTCTGGTATATTCTGAAAACAGAGCAAAGAGAGGCCAATCTAATAAGGGACAAAAACAAACTGGCACAAACCGTAACATAAGGATGGAAAATCAGCACAGCCCCAGCCGGGGCTGGCTGACCACACAAAACTGAAAGACAAAACCAAATCAAATGTGAACAATAGCAAAAGAACACTTAGCTTGAGTATGCAGGGACTGAGCTGGAAACTAAGACCTCAGGAGGCAGGAAAAAAATCACCAGCAGGGATAGAGGGAGTAGGCTGTCTTAAATCCAATCAGAAACTCCAGATGTCCAATCGTCCTCCTCATTATCAGACGGCAGACCTCTGTTAATTAGATCAGCTCCATTACCTCCTGTAACCACCAGAGGGAGCCCGGAAAGTTCACTAGGAACCAGAGGTAGGCCAGAAAGTGAATTCACAACATGTATGTATGTATGTATGTATGTATGTATGTATGTATGTATGTTATATATACACACATATATAAAATATATATATATATATATATGAGAAAAGAAGCCAGCGCTGCTAAGGTTAGAACGCATAACAAAGTGCATATGCACATAATATCTAACTGTATTCAAAATGAGATATTTGGCAAAAAAGTTGATCAATTCAATTGAGCCACCCCGCCGCGCCAAGGCAATCTCATGTGGGGGGTCCTACTCTACGTTTTTAATAAACACTGTGCCATTACGGCCTCCTAGATACATTAAAAGCAAGACCACTTTAAGTGCAATCCGTACCTGAGCATTTCTGGATCGCTCCCATGATGCCAGAAAAAGCAAGTGCGGATGAAGGCCAACCAGGTCTGAATGCAGACATGTCAGGTTTAGCTTCCACACATTGCCCGACCAGCAAGCATAGATGAAGGGCAATGCAGGTCCAGATACAGGTGCACAATTAAATAAAGCTTGGGGCAGGGCGGGGCTGCTGTGTGTGTGCACAGCAGCCTAGATCCATCACAGTGAACACAGAAAAAATGGCGAACATAACCCAGCGCGCACGGCAAAAGTGGTGGTCAGCCACATACCAACATACAAAAAAAGAGAAAAGAACCCAGCGCGCACGGCAAAAGTGGTGGTCAGCCACATACCAACATACAAAAAAAGAGAAAAGAAGCCAGCGCTGGCTTCTTTTCTTTTTTTATATGTTGGTATGTGGCTGACCACCACTTTTGCCATGCGCTCCGGGTTATGTTCGCCATTTTTTCTGTGTTCACTGTGATGGATCTAGGCTGCTGTGCACACACACAGCAGCCCCGCCCTGCCCCAAGCTTTATTTAATTGTGCACCTGTGTCTGAACCTGCATTGCCCTTCATCTATGTTTGCTGGTCGGGCAATGTGTGGAGGCTAAACCTGATATGTCTGCATTCAGACCTGGTTGGCCTTCATCTGCACTTGCTTTTTCTGGCTTCATGGGAGCGATCCAGAAATGCTCAGGTACGGATTGCACTTAAAGTGGTCTTGCATTTAATGTATCTAGGAGGCCGTAATGGCACAGTGTTTATTAAAAATGTAGAGTAGGACCCCCCACATGAGATTGCCTTGGCGCGGCGGGGTGGCTCAATTGAATTGATCAATTTTTTTGCCAAATATCTCATTTTGAATACAGTTAGATATTATGTGCATATGCACTTTATGTTATGCGTTCTAACCTTAAGCAGCGCTGGCTTCTTTTCTTATATATATATATATATATATATATATATATATATATACATACATACACATATATACACTAACGTTCAAAAGTTTGGGGTCACCCAGACAATTTTGTGTTTTCCATGAAAACGCATACTTTTGTTAATGAAATGAGTTGCCAAATGAATTTAAAATCTAGTCCAGGCATTGACAAGGTTCAAAAAAAAGATTTTTATTTGAAATAATAATTTTCACCTTCAAACTCTGCTTTTGTCAAAGAATGCTCCCTTTGCAGCAATTACAGCATTGCAGACCTTTGGCATTCTAGCAGATAATTTGCTGAGGTAATCTGGAGAAATTTCACCCCATGCTTCCAGAAGCGCCTCCCACAAGTTTGTTTGGCTTGATGGGCACTTTTTGCTTACCATACAGTCAAGCTGCTCCCACAACAGCTCAATGGGGTTGAGATCCGGGGAATGCGCTGGCCACTCCATTACAGATAGAATACCAGCTGCCTGCTTCTTCTTCCCTAAATAGTTCTTGCATAATTTGGACGTGTGCTTTGGGTCACTGTCCTGTTGTAGGATGAAATTGGCTCCAATCAAGCGCTGTCCACGGGGTATAACATGGCGTTGCAAAATGGAGTGATAACCTTCCTTATTCAAAATCCCTTTTACCTTGTACACATCTCCCACTTTACTAGCACAAAAGAAACCTAAGACCATCACATTACCGCCACCATGCTTGACAGATGGCATCATGCACCCTTCCAGCATCTTTTCAGTTGTTCTGTCTCACAAATGTTCTTCTGTGTGGTCCAAACACCTCAAACTTGGATTCTTCTGTCCATAACACTTTTTTCCAATCTTCCTCTGTCCAATGTCTGTTTTATTTTCCCCATATTAATCTTTTCCTTTTATTAGCCAGTCTCAGATGTGGCTTTTCCTTTGCCACTCTGCCCTGAAGGCCAGCATCCCGGAGTCGCCTCTTCACTGTAGACATTGACACTGGCGTTTTGTGTGTACTATTTAATGAAGCTACCAGTTGAGGACCTGTGAGGCGTCTATTTCTCAATCTACAGACTCTAACGTACTTGTCTTATTGCTCAGTTGTGCATCGGGGCCTCCCACTTCTCATTCTACTCTGGTTAGAGCCTGTTTGTGCTCTCCTCTGATGGGAGTAGTACACACCGTTGTAGGAAATCTTCAGTTTCTTGGCAATTTCTTGCATGGAATAGCCTTCATTTCTAAGAACAAGAATAGACTGTCGAGTTTCACATGACAGTTCTTTTCTTCTGGCCATTTTGAGAGTTTAATGGAACCAACAAATGTAATGCTCCAGATTCCCAACTAGCTCAAAGGAAGGTCAGGTTTATAGCTTCTCTAATCAGCTAAATTGTTTTCAGTCGTGCTAACATTCTTTCCCAAGGGTTTTCAAGGGTATTCTAACCATCCATTAGCTTTCTTACACAGTTAGCAAACACAAAGTACCATAAGAACACTGGAGTGATGGTTGTTTGAAATGGGCCTCTATACACCTATGAAGATATTGCATTACAAACCAGACGTTTGCAGCTAGAATAGTTATTTCCAGATTAACAATGTATACAGTGTATTTCTGAATCATTTAGGCTGTGTGCCCACGATGAGATTTTTAAGCGTTTTTGCCGCTTCTTTCGGCGCAAAAACGTTTAAAAATCGTGTACAGAATGCCCCCCCCATGCATTCCTATGGCATTCCGCACATGCTGTGCTAATGCTGCGCTTTTTTCCCGCGGCGGAATCGCATTGCGGAAAAAAATCGCAGCATGATCATTCTTTGGTGCGGAATCCCAAAGAATTGCCGCGATTCCGCACCCATAGGAATGCATGAGAATCGCTTACTTCCCGCATGTGGCTATGCCCACCATGCGGGAAGTTAAGCGTCTCATGTGCGGTTGGTACCCACGGTGTGGAGGAGAGGAGACTGTCCTTCAGGCCCTGGGTACCATACCCCTGTAAAAAAAAAAAAGAATAAAGAATAAAAAATCGGGGTATATTTACCTTCCGACGTCCCGAGCTGCCATCCCGGGCCACAGCGTTCCCAATAAAGCCTTGCGGCAAGGTCATGTGATGACGTGGTCTCGCGAGATCACTATAGTAACGCGAGACCAACGTCGTCACAGGTCTCACAAGGCATCGCTGGGAATGCTGAGGCCCGGGATGGCAGTGCGGGACGTCGGAAGGTAAATATACCCAGAAGTTTAAATTTTTTTTATCATTTTTAACATTCTATCTTTTACTATTGAGGCCGCATAGGCGGCCTCAATAGTAAAAAGCTGCTCACACTTGTCAAACACTATGTTTGACGAGTGTGACCAACCTGTCAATCACTTTCCAAGCGATGCTTCAAATCGCTTGGAAAGTGCTTGAGAAAATCGCGGCAAAATCGCGAACGGAATCGCGGTAAAATTGCGGTGAAATAGCGCGGGAAAAAACGGGCGATTTCTGGGAAGGAGTCCGGTTTTCACTGTGCGTTTTAAAACGCTACGTGGGCCCATAGCCTCAATGTTAGCTTCGTTGGAAAATACTGTGATTTTCTTTCAAAATAAGTAAATTTCTAAGTGACCCTAAACTTTTGAACGGTAGTGTACATACACACACACACGCGCTTAGGTCCACAAATATTTAGACAGTAACCGAATCTTCGTGATTGCATATGATATGCATGCCACTTTTTTTTAATTATTAAACAACTGAGATGCAATTGAAGTGTAGATTTTCAGAATTGGAGGGTGTGAGGGATCTCACAGAGGAAAGGGGGCGTCAACTTCGCTCACCTCAGGGGAGGGGAGAGAAGGATCCTCAGGGATCGGCTCTCTGGCGCCACCACTTGCTCCAGTGAGGGAACTACACCGAGGGCAAATAGTCGCCGGAAAGGCTTCCATTACAGGTAGGAGTTAGTGAGGCGCTCCCAGTGAGGGAGGATATATATCACCAATCCAGGCTGGAGATATATATCGAAACCTCCCGGCTGTCACTGCCAGAGTCCCTCACTAAAACAATACGGTATTCTACCACCAATTCCTCGTTTGACATAAGCCCCGTCCGATAACAGGCTTATATCGGGTCAGAAACAAACCCGGAGAGCGTATAATTGACCAACCGAGCGTGCGGATGTGGGGATTCGTGAATCGAGATAAAAGAGTAGCCCAAGATTCTTTCTATATTTAATCGCTGAAAAGGGGCACTAGAAATATACATGTATTAATTTACAAGAACAATATACAGGTATACATTCACAAGTGTAGTACAAGGAAAGGGTATAGATAGGTTGCAATTACTGTGTTATGTAGCCTGTGACCACAAGCAGGGGCTGATGGATCACAGGTCCAAATCTTAAAAACAAGGGACTGTCTTATAGCTCCTAGGTTGCTCCCTCCCACACTCTCCTGCCACCACCTGGGCGGGCTGACTCCCTCCTCCCATGTCTGAAAATAAGATTTTCTGTCCAGAACCGTGGATGGCCCATAGCTTTGCATCCGAAGCTCTGAATGGGTTGGTTGTGCCGCCACTGGGTTCTGCAGGATTTTAATACTCATACAGACCAAATATGCCTACCGTATGCAATTCCTGTTAGCTATGCTTTATAACTCCATAATGTAGGGTTCTGGATGTGGCTAAATAATATTGGCGCGTGGGGAAAGGAATGCCGATTCCGATAATGTGCTCGACTAGGCTCAGAGATATTGCATTCTGTTATTATAGGTCAGTTTCCAGATTCAATACCTCAGAGTCTGTTGTGACTTGTCGTACGACAGTGTCTCCATGTGCTTCAGTCACAAAAAAGAAATCTAGTTTCCTGTGAAGCTGCAGAGAGCTCACACCTTGTGCCAATTGCTAGTCTCCCGAGCTTCAAAGAACTTGTTCCTTGGAGTTAATCAAAGAAAAACAATGTTTTGCCATATATGGCCTGGGGGAACGCAAGGGTGGGGGCACATTCCAAGAGTGGATGGAGTTGTCCTATAATCCAAAATGGATTCTCCCTCGTCCCTCACAGAGGGGTTGAACCAAAATATTTTTTTAACAAAAATATCATGCAAAATGTTTAAGATTTGCAACCATTTTTCTACAAAGCCCCCTCATTTCAGGGGCTCAAAGTAATTGGACAAATTAACTTTACCATAAATAAAATGTTAACTTTTTAGATTTTATAGTGAATCCTTTGCAGGCAATGACTGCCTGATGACACTTGACAATTCATCCGGTTGCTTCCTTCTTCATTCACATTATCAATAAACACTAGAGAGCCAGTACCAATGGAAGTAATGCATTCCCATGCCATCACACATCCCATGCCACCATGTTTTACAGAGGATGTGATGTGCTTTGGATCAAGAGCCTTTCCAAGCCTTCGTCATACTTTCATCTTCCCATCATTCTAGTACAGGTTTATTTTAGTTTCACCTGTCCAAAGAATGTTTTTCCAGAACTGGTTAGTGTGAAGGGGTTTTTCTACACCAAGGAAACAATTCTGCGATCATTCACCCTGTTGTCTTACATCGAGTCTTTTTGAGTTAAGCTCACCAGTGTGCTCTTTTTTTGCAGAATATACCAAACTGTTGATATGGCGACTCCTAACATTTCTGCTACATCTCTGATGGATATCTTCTTTTTTGCTTCAGCCTAATAATGGTTGGATTCTCTTCCATCGAGAGCTCCTATAACCACATGTTGTGGGTTAACAACAGCAGCTTCCAAAGGAAAATTCCACACCTGTATTCAGCTTTAGGCCCTATAACTACTTAACAGATGATAAATTAACGAGGGAATAGCGCATGCGGCCCATTAAATAATTGTCCAAATACTTTTGGTCCCGTTAAAATGAGGCAGCTACATATTGGGCAGCTTACATATTAAAGAGCTGCCATTTCTAAACACTTACTTTAATTAGGATGTGAATACCCTCAAATTAAAGTTGAGAGTCTGCACTTTAAGCCCATATTAATTATATAACTGTACTCTGAAAATGTTTTGTTAAACAGCTAAAATGACAAAACTTATGTGCATATTTTACATGAATATATGAAGCTCTGTTCTTCATTCAAAAAAGCATTAAGAGTTATAAATGACTAGAGATTTAGGTGAATCGCTCTTTCAGACATAAAAGAAAGTCTATTTGGTGTCCCTTTTACAACCACTAGAAATTTTACTTGCAAAAAAGGTGTCAACCCAAAGCCAGACAAATCAAAGAAAGCTTGAAGAAAAAAAGACATGAGGTATACATAATATAATGGGTGCAGGTTGTCCTGTAAGAGGCTCCACTCTGGCCCAAACTAGCTTCAATATACAAGGATACACAGATGAAAGAAATATCAAAAATCTAGGAACATTTAATCTTAATATAAAGACATCACTTAGTGTTTGTAGAATTACAAAAGTTATTATGTATTAGGTAATCAAGCGATCAATGGAGATGTCCAGGACTGGGCTCTTGCAGCTAGAGAAATCCCAAATATGTACCGATGGGAAGGATATGTACCTTATCTTAATGTCTGCCACCAAATGTTTATAATTACCAATCAGCGTCAGGAGCAGTCCGTCCGCGAATTGGTGTGGCATTCGAACGACGCACACCACCACTACCGTCGGGAGATCTGTGGCGCTAGCCACTGATCTCCCAACTGTTGCCGCGGGTCATCTCCTTCCGCATGGAGGTCAGCGGCGATGCAGCCGGGAGATGACCGACGCAGCGCTCAATGTGCGGATGGTACCCAGGGTCCGGAGGAGAGGAGACTCTCCTCCATGCCCTGGGTACCATAAACCTGTAAAAAATATTAAAATAAAAATAGTGATATACTCACCTTCCGACGGCCCCCGGACTCTTTCCCTCCTCTCACCACGCGCCCGGCATCTTCCAGTCCTAGTAATGCTTTGCGCGAAAGACCGCTGATGACGTTGCGCTCTCGCAAGTGACGTCATCTCCGGTCCTTCGCACTAAGCATTACTGGGACCGGAGGATGCCGGGGGCCGTCGGAAGGTGAGAATAAACTTTTTTTTTTTAATTTTATTATTTTTTTACGTTGTATCTTTTATTATTGATGCTGCACAGGCAGCATCAATAGTAAAAAGTTGATCACAATTGTCAAACACTATGCTTGACAAGTGTGACCAACCTGTCAATCACATTCCAGTATACAGGGACAGCATATGGCTTGTGATTCATTTATTATGTCCCTCTATGTTGGTTCATTTAATAGTGGGATACATGTAACATATTGTGAATGGTGGGTGATTTAAGATATTGAGGGTGTAGACAATATGGCTATCACAGGACATCATTGTACTCGTATATGGATATGGCCAATGCTTTTATAGCTAACAACCCCTCTTGAAGAGGGACAGTATACTATGAAATCCTCTATGTTGTTTCATACACTCTTCAACATTGAAATCACAAACACCAAGAAGTAAAAATCTGGGAATTATGGAAATCACATGATAGATAGCCATGCTAATGATAGCCAAAGGATGAAAAAATAGAAATGATTTTCATCACATCTCGATTTATTCAGAATGAATTATGATCACCACACAAGACTTGCACACCTTTGCATGCAATAAATGAGGTTATTAATGGTTGTCTAAGCAATGTTCTGCCATGCTAAATGCCTTTGTGCATACAGATCATCAACATCCGCTGTTTGCGGCTCCCTTTGCATCGGTATCAGCCCCATAACCAAGTAGCAATGGTTAGCACGTTTACACTATGCAGGCTACTCGCAGTAGCACAAACAACATAATAGTCTGGCATTGTAGTGTGGCAGAATTGCTCCTGTGACACTTTGTAGCAGTGGCCTTACCACTGGTTCCACCACCAAAATCAATAAATTATCGTATGATTATAGTGTACCTGGAACAGGGACTAGAGGGGTTCAGCTATCCTACACACCACCCCATAATACCAGAAGTAGGACCAGTATGATGTTCCCTCTTTAAGGTTTTACCCACAGGGGCTCCTGACCAGTCTTCGGTAATCACTGTATTTAAGACCAAAGCAGAACTCCAGAGGTAATGATAAAATGTGGAGATCAGGACACCACATGACCACGTGGGCAATGCCTTTAAGAGGTCTTCCCAAGCGAACTTCACACTGCAAAAGGTACAGTTGATGAACCCTTCCAGTCTTCAATCAAGGTACACTAACAACTTGGTATTACATTGCTTTGGTGGTGGATCTAGCGGTACAGCCTTTTCTCCTAAGCACCAGGAGTCTTTTTTCAACACCACTATGCCAGACCATGTGTTGCCTTGCTACTGTGAGCAGTTTGCCTACAATGATCTGCAGCATCACTGAACTTGGTTACCATTAAGCACATCTGATACATCATTGGCTGGCAATTGCAAAGGTAGTTGCCAACAGAGGAGCTTGATGATATGAGTTCCTCAGATAATGATATATAACCTCAAGGCGTGCCAAGTTGTACATACTCACAAATAAATTGATTTTTTTGAAAAAAATTGTTTCTAGATTTTTATCATTTGCCTATTATTAACAAGTCTATCCTGTTTTTTCCATAATTCAACGACTTTTCTTTCTTGGGGTTGTAATTTACATGTTGAGAAGAGTATAATAGTGATATGTATGAAACATATTGGGCTCAGATAATATTACTTCATGCTATAGAGCCAATATCTCTATGCTAACAGCGTCTCCTGAGGAGTCTATAGGTACATTGCTGCATTTCCTTCACTCATTACATGGGCGCTTACAATGTTCAATAGCATAATATGCCAAATTATCATTATAGAGGACATTATCTGTTCTGAAGCTTTAACAGTAGGTTTTTTGGTTTTGTAAGCTGATGTCCAGGATAATAACAAAGAACAAAGCTTTATTTAATCCAACTATTTAAAAAGAAAGGGTGAAGGTAAAATCCAGAGCAGATTAATACATATATTAATCCACGTAAAAACAAGCCATCAACTCAGCCAGTATTAGTGGTCCTGCTCAAGGAAAGGACAATGGTCCCATAGCATTGTAGTGATAATTTGTTGGTGCTAAGGTCAAGACATAAAACAACTTGCTGCAAATTTGTTTTATTCACATCCGCCACCAAAGAGGAGATACAAATATTGTCCAACGTTTCGACGTATATTAGGTCTTTATTAAAAACATCTGTTTGAGTAGTGGCCAGGTGTGTGGGGTAATGTGGAGCCCACTCACCCATATGTCCTTGATAAAAACCTACCAGTAATACAGGAGGAAACGTGGAGCCATATCTGCGCCTCCTATATGGTGCCAGATCTATGTACCGTATATACTCGTGTAAAAGCCGAGATTTTCAGCCCATTTTTGGGGGGCCGAAAGTCTCCCTCTCGGCTTATACACGAGTCATATACCTGGGGGTCGGCGAAGGAGGGGGAGGGGGGGTGTCAGAGATCATACTTACCCCCTCCTGGCACAGTCTCTGCAGCCTCGCTTCTCCCACGGTCTCCCTTCCTTCCTTCAGCAGTCACGTGGTACCGCTCATTAAACTCATGAATATGCACATATTCATGATTTTATTGAGCGATACCACGTGATCGCTGAAGGAAGGGAGACCATGGGAGAAGCGGGGCTGCAGAGGCCGCGCCAGGAAGGAGTAAGTATATCCAATATTCACCTGTCCCGGGTCCATTGCTGCTCACCGCTGTCTGCTGCATCCTGTGTCAGTGACATTTAGGCAGCAGAAGGCGCGATGACGTGGTTAGTGCGCACCGTGCCCTCTGCTGGCTGAACAGTCACTGACACAGGAAGCGGCAGACAGCAGTGAGCAGCGATGGACCCGGGACAGGTGAATATCTCTGGTGCCAAGGCCCTGAGCGAGCGGCGACACCGGCACCTGGCCCCCAGCGAGGAGAGGTGAGCATGGCAATTTTTTTTTGCAGCAGCAGCGTATGGGGGCATAATATATGGAGCAGCATATGGGGGCATAATATATGGAGCAGCATATGGGGGCATATTCTATGGGGCAGCATGTGGGGGCATAATCTATGGGGCAGCGTATGGGGGCATATTCTATGGGGCAGCGTATGGGGGCATATTCTATGGGGCAGCATATGGGGGCATATTCCATGGGGCAGCATATGGGGGCATAGTCTACGGGGCCATAGTCTATGGGGCAGCATATGGGGGCATATTCTATGGAGCAGCATATGGGGGCATAGTCTATGGAGCAGCATATGGGGGCATAGTCTATGGAGAAGCATATGGGTGCATAGTCTATGGAGCAGCATATGGGGGCATAGTCTATGGAGCATTACATGGGGGCAGAGTCTATGGAGCATCACATGGGGGCATAATCTATGGAGCATCTTATGGGGCATAATCTATGGAGCATCTTATGGGGCCATAACCTTTATGGAGCATTATATGGGGCATATTATTCTATGGAGCATCTTATGGGGCAATTATTAACCCTTGTGCAGCATTTTATGGGGCGTATTTTGTATGGAGCATCTTATGGGGCCATCATGAACTGTATGGAGCATTATATGGGGCTCCTGATTCAATATGGATATTCAAAAACATTTAACCTACTGATGTCTCAATTTTACTTTTATTGGTATCTATTTTTATTTTTGAAATTTACCAGTAGCTGCTGCATTTTCCACCCTAGGCTTATACGCGAGTCAATAAGTTTTTCCAGTTTTTTGTGGAAAAATTAGGGGGGTCAGCTTATACATGAGTATATACGGTAATATATAACTCTCACATGACATGGATATATTCTATGGGGACAACCATTCACATCCTGGGGACACTCAATTCAGAAAAAAAGGTCATTCTGCTGCTAAATGTGTGAATATCCACAGAAGATTTCAGCATTTTTAATATATTAAGGCAGGGTTCCCCAACTCCAGTCCTCAAGGCCCACCAACAGGTCATGTTTTCAGGATTTCCCTTGTATTCTACAGGTGATGCAATTATCACCTGGGCAATACTAATGAAATCCTGAAAACATGACCTGTTGGTGGGCCTTGAGGACTGGAGTTGGGGAACCCTGTATTAAGGGAGAATTGAGCAGAAATGCACACCTTCCAGACATACCCTTCTTCTATAATGACCAATTTTTCTTTGTGTCTTCCGTTGTCAAGTTAAGCAGCTCTAGGGTGCGACTGCTTCAATGTGATCAATAGACTTTTGGTCCATTTACAAGGAACAATAATAGGAAAACAAAAAGGGATTGGCAGTGATGCTTGTACCCGAATATCACCCAAAAGTGAACCAAAACGCTTGTTTGTTAGGTGATCGGATCTTCATTGCCAGCATAGAAGTTGTGGTTATGGGCAGCATATCGCCTGGTGTAAATAGAACATGTACTGCCTGGGGACAGAACAAAGGCGTTAATAATAATAATGTTCCCACCAGCCCAGCGAAAAAGAAACTTATATGTAGCTGTTCAGCACTTGGTAATAGGTGGCTACCATGAGTTTAAATTTACCTTTATTTTACGCTCAGTATATTCTTTGGGATAACACCACTCAATATCTTAAAATGCACTGCGCAGCGGCTGATTTAAAGAGGCTCTCCATTCATATCATATTTCTGACCTATAATTCAGATTTTCAGTCATCAATATCAAGTTAGCAGTAGTCTGTGGGAACAGGAGCTGATCTGCAGTACCCAGCAGTGGCAGCTACACACTTAACATAACTGCACCTGTGCAGCTTTATACAGTTTCTACTTCCGATACCCGCGAAGCCTAGAACAGCTGATCAGTGATTCAGCCAGGAGTTTTACCCCCACCGATCTGATATTGATCCTATGAATAATATGTCCCAAGAACCCCTTTATCTTCTTAATGATCCCCTTTAGCGTTCAGGAAATATTAATTGGCCTTTGCCTTTAGATAGTCAGTATGTGTTACGTTTCCATTCTACACAGTTATACATGTAACTTTTGGGTACACAAAGCTTTTTTTCTTTTTTTGGGGTGGGGGGATACCCTCCACCCCACCTAATACTGCACGATATGGGAAAGGAAATGTAATAGAAAACTCCAAAATCATACTTAACACTGAATCCGTCTTAGGCCTGTTTCACACATCAGTTTGCCTCCATCAGTCAAAATCCGCCGTTTTGCAAAAAAACCCGGATCCGCCATTTTTATTAGCAGATCCGTTTTTTCCCCATTGACTTGCATTATCGGCGGATCTTGACGGATGGGCATCCGTTGGATCCGGGGTTTTTTTACAGATCCGCCAAAATTTTGGCGTCCGCTGACATGACAAGACGGACCTCTCTCTCTTTTCCAAGCACGGTTCCTTTAAAATTCAGCCTTCGCCGGATCTGTCTAAACAACGGTCTGGTGCCACGTTCCTGTCAGTCCTCCAACGAATCCGTTTTCCGCCATTTTGGCGGTTAACAACTGATCTGAAAGACGGGTGTGAAACAGGCCTTAGTACACACTATGTATGGTTAAATATTCAACATATCAATTTCCAAAAAGGGAATTCATTATTTAGTTCTACTGTAAATTTGCTTCATAGTACAGAATATATTGGAATTGGTCTAATTCTCAAATGATTAATTTCTCCACTTCAGACCTGCAGGGCCCGGAGCCAAGTTCTGTTTTAAAAATGTTCATTCACACTTTACTTGTAAAGACAATATAGATATTAATTAAAAGTAAAATTAATACAATTCCTGACAACTGGGAAACTGAGTAAAATAACGCAGTGTATGGCCCCTGATGATCTACCGTATTTTGCAAACATTTTAATTTATTAAGTTGTGCAGTAAGAAAATACTCTTCTATTAACTTCCTCATTAAGTAGTTGGTTGTGGAGGTTTTCAACTTTTGACACTGGCAAAGGTTTGGAAATACCTGCATTGTACAATGAATGTTGGAATCAGGGTACCAACACCAACATAAAATTTAACCCCTTCATGACGGAGCCCTTTTTCGATTTTGCATCACGTCTCCACATCACATCCACAGTGGTGACAGAGCGTCATATGTCCCATCACATCCACAGTGGTGACAGAGTGTCATATGTCCCATCACATCCACAGTGGTGACAGAGCGTCACATGTCCCCACATCACATCCACAGTGGTGACAGCGCATCTCATGTCCCCACATCACATCCACAGTGGTGACAGAGCTTCACATGTCTCCACATCACGTTCACAGTGGCGACAGAGCTTCACATGTCTCCACATCACCCCAACATATGAGTACTGTGGGGTGAAGATTCTATAGTCACATGTGTGTGTAAATCTACATATACACCTCCTAATCCACTTCAGCTGCGGCAGAACCTCAGTCTATAGTACTGTGTGTCTACAAGAGTCTAAGTGTGTGTGTATGTGTGTACGTGTCTACATATCAACCTCATAATTCACAGCTCAGCTGCTGAAGAACCTCATAATACATTTTAGACCTCCTTCATATGTACATGTGAAAGTGTGGCATGTTCCAGTTTTACCATTTGTGCGTATGTGTGCGCCATCCATGTGATGCATACTGCAATATAATGCATTCAAGAAATACTGATTTTTATGTGTTAAATGGAACCGGTCACCAGAAGAAAATGCTATTAACCTGCAGATATGGGGTTTATCTGCAGGTTATGGCATTAACTTGCCCGGTGCCAGAACGTAGCCAAACAATGCAGGGAGAAAATGAACTTTATTCCCCCCTGCAGTGTTCCGATTTCGGTCAAGGTGGCAGCGCCAGCTCAGTCACTGTTCCAGAGTGTACAGAACTTTGCTGTAACCGCGTCCGATCCTGATTGACAGCCGATGGGCAATGCAGAGTCAGTGTCAATTCAGGGCTGGGGGCATGGTTAGACCAGCTCCTCTGTAATCTCAGAACAGGGACTAAGCCATTGCCGCCCCTGTGACTGAAAGGAGGGAGGTTAGGGAGGGATACATGAGTGAGGGAGGTTAAGGAGGGGATGCATGAGGGAGGTTAGATGGGGATGCATGAGGGAGGGAGGTTAGGGAGGGATGCATGAGGGAAGGCCGGATGGATGAGGGAGGGAAGGCTGGATGGATGAGGGAGGGAATGCTGGATGAATGAGGGAGGGAGGGCAGGATCGATGAGGGAGGGTTGAATGGATGAGGGATGGATGCATACAGCACATTATACTCACCTATGTAGAAGCCTTTTCATTTCCCTGCTGCCTTGCACCGTGTGCTAAAGCAGGAGGCAGAGGAAGGAGGGTCTGGTAGAGAATGGGGGCATGAGGTCTGCCAGACAGGAAAACTCTAGTCAGGGAGTGAGCAGCTCTTCCAGAATGAGGAGAGAGCTGCTCACATGATTGGTGTGATATCTAGGACACCATGCAGAATGCTGACAGGGAGTATATTACAAACGGTCAACTTTCTTCATCCTAGGTACACACAAATTAGACAGAAAGCCTGGACAACCCCTTTAAGTTGGATTTGGAATACTGAGGTTTTGGGGCCCAAGAGATTGACTTACTAAAAAGTCTTTCAATCTTAAGCCATGTAGGATTTTTTTTCTATTTAGTGTCTAAAAATGCTTTTAGACCATGGAGCCACAATGAATTTGTTCCCTTGCTTTGTCATAACACAATTGGTAACAAAAATATTTTTTTGTTTTTAATATAGCAAGAATACGCATTATCAAACATCATAGTTTATTTTTACAATGTACCTATTTTATATTACCATTTACTTACTTTGCCCAGTAATTCTCCAAGGGTCACATCTTCATGATTGAGAATCCATTTTTTATCCTGTAGAAATAGGAAAAAAATCATATCACTCTACACTTGATAAAAGATCTCTTAAGCAGATGGGGAGAACTGTAGAGAATATTACAATTACTACCACACTGCTGAAACCATCATAAAAGCTCGTAAAATACTCTGGCACAACAGGATATTAAAAGCTACATTGCTGTAATTTCATTTTACAGAGCAAAGCCTACAGCACGATGGCGTCTTTATAAGCATAGCACAGCATGTCCCGTTACACAATGATCCGGATATGGCCCCGTCTGCTTTTGAATACTAAAATTACTTACATGGTAGCAGATAAGAATGAAGCGCTCATAATGTCTAGTGATTCCTTATCAGCCTAATATTTTACGCTTGGAATAACTCAATTCTTGTCCTCTAATATGATAAACATTCATTTCTGCCACATTGTAAGAACATAAGAATGATAAAAACGTGTTTTCAAATACACTGGAAAAATTAAATTAGGCAGATATTAGAAGTAAAGCAATGGAGAAACAAACATAGGTAGTTTGTCAATGTATGGGTCAATAGTCACACAGTATTCATTAATCTGCCTTGTTCTACTCTGTGATACATTTCTTCTGCAAGGAGCAGTTTCGCCTACAATATTAAATGAAAATAGGGAATTTTCACATATGTTAAAACTGAAATTATTTTTTATTTTGAGCAAAAGATAGGTCGTCTACAGGCTCACTCACAATAAAGGCCCTGACAGACAGGGTTGAAAGGGGCATTCCCATCTCCCAGATCATATTCCAATATGTAGATGTAGTAATAACAATATTGGCAAATTACCTTCAATAAAAAATGTAGTATAGCTCTTCCGATTAACTATGTCTCTTTCCTCATGTGCAGGTATTGCAGGACCTTAGGTATCCATGTTTATGACCACTAGAAACTAGCTGTCTCTGTATCAGTGGTCGTTACCATGGATACATAAGGTCCTGCAATCCCTGTGCAAGAGGAAAGAGACATTAAAACAGAAAAACTACGCTACATTTCTAATTGGAGGAAATTGCTACTATTATTATTACACCTACTACATATTTGGACAGGATCTTGGAGATGGAAATACCCCTGTAAGTCAGCAGGATCAGCCAGCCATCTGATGAGTAGAGGCCTTTTGATGCGCTCCCAAAAATCATTTTGGTGGGGGAGGGGTAAGGATTGGCGATTTGAGTACAAACACCAAATCCTTTTGTTCTACAGAAGATAAGCCTGTGCCAGGGGTGTCTGACAGTGGCTTTCTGTTTTCTAAACGCTGAGAGCTTATGAGCTTAGAAAAGCTTTCATGTGTGTAGGGTAGTTGCTGGCACAAATGTTGACTGAACGAGCGTTTCGTGGACAGCCATCTATGGTGTATGACGATCTCAAGACACAGGTTCATATGGATGTATACTACTAGATTTGGTGACCATGCCTGACTGTCAGCAGTGTAGCTGGAATTTGGCTTTTATAATAGTCATGTCTGGTTCAGCTGGTTAATGTAAGCTTTTAACAGGTGACTTGGCATCCAGCACAAGAAGTAGGTTACTGTGTCTGGTCACTGGCTTCTATCTATAAGAAATAATAATAATCTTTATTTATATAGCACCATCATATTCCGCAGCACTTTACAATTCAACAGTTCATACACAAGACATAAGTAAAGATAATACAACAATATAAGCAAAATAATGACGAGCCTGCTCGTAAGAGCTAGCAATCTACAATGAGGTGGGAGTGACAAAGCACAGGTGCTTATTTACAATGATGCTCCAGCCATCTTGAGGGAATGCGGGATAGGTAAAGGGTGAATTAGGCTGTCACCAGCCAATGTTTCTACTGCTTGTGGGTGCAGTATAGTTCGAGGAAAATTATGTTCAGAGAAAGGGTGAATGGGCCATTTATAAAAGGACTTCAATTAGGTAACGTGATGGGCCGCCTTAAACAGATGTGTCTTTAGGGAGCGCCTAAAAAAGTTTAAGTTGTGGTTTGACCTAATTTCTTGGGGTAGGGCATTCCAGAGGATTGGTGCAACTCGTGAGAAGTGTTGGAGCCGAGAGTGGAAGGTATACATTAGTGCGGATGATAGTCTAAAGTCGCTTGCGGAGTGTAATGAGCCGGTAGGGCAATAAAACTGCTTCAACACCTTACAGACATAGGACATATTGTTATAAGCTGGCTAGTACTCTGTCTTTGATGCGGATTCAGCCACTCTCCTTGTGGTTGTTAACCTGTTAAGTGCCTCAGTCAAGCCATGACAGAGGTATATACAGTCTGTGGCCTATGCTATTAAAACCACCACCGTCCCGCCTCAATGCGATCATGGGGTGCCAATAGGATTCCATGACAGCTGCGGGTTTGCTGAAGACCCCTGTGCCTGTCGTGACGGCACTTTAATGAATGTCAACCTATGGGCTCATCCCCAATTGTGATACAAATGGAAGAATGAAATCTGACAAAAAAAAAAAAAAAATCAGATTAAACTTACCATAATGTTTCTCTATGGTGCCACTCACATCTGCAACTATTTTCTCATGCCCATTCGGCATGCGAAAAGAATAGCAGCATGTGCCAGATTATCAGATCACACACACCCATACAAGTCTATGGGTGTGTGTAAAACAGTGCACTGCACTCGGATATCACCAGAGTGGAGTGCAATTAAAACAGACGCCGGCAGCAGTGGAGATGGAGAAATTGCTTTCTCAGTCCCCTCCACAGCTGTGGTCCGATCTGGTCATGCGAGAGAATAGGAGACCAGAGCACTGACACTGGATCACGCTCGCAGCAGAGCAGGAGCCGAGTGTCGTTAGCATATCGCATCAGATGCCATACACTAATGGGACCCCAGCCCATGTCTGGTTTTCACGGAAGATAGATGTTTGCTATACACAGCAATACTGTGGTATCGCTGTATCCAATACAAATGATCAATCACAAGTTCAAGTCCCATAAGGAGACAAACAAATACTGTGAAAGAAAATTTTTTTTAGATAATAGTAACTACATTATTTTGTAATATTTTATTCTAAGAGGTTATCAAAAAATCATATTTACCCCAAAATGGTATCAATGAAAATTTCAGCTAAGGGCACCAAAATAAGCCCTAACACAGATCCATTCTCCAAAAATTGTCAAAGTTACAAGTCTTGGAAAATGGGAAAAAGTCATTTTTTTTTATTTTTTGTGTGAACTTTTTTTTTTTTTACCACTTGAAATAAACAATAAAAACCTCTGCATGTTTAGCTTCACCACAATCGTACTGACCTGGAGAATCATATCATGCTAACAATACAATGAACGCTGAAAAAAGAAACCCCCAAAACACTGGAGGAACTGTGCTTTGTAGCAATTTTGACACACTTAGAATTTTATTCTCGTTTTCCACTACATCATGACATAAAATAGATGGTGTCAATAAAAAGAACACCTCGCCTGCAAAAAGCCAGCCCTCATAGGGTTATGTTGCCAGAAAAATAAAGTTATGGCTCTTGTAAGAAGGGGAGAAAAAAACGAAAGCGAAAAAATGAAAATCTGGAAGAGGCAAAGAAGCGGCTGAATTTCCATTGATTGTAAAGAATGTCTCCAATGATACTTTTCTGCCCAACGGCAGACTGGAGAGTATTCTGCAGGGGCAACTGAGACTATTGTACTTCGCTTCTAATAATTAGAATCTTACATGATATTCGCCGACTGCAGAATAGTTGCCTCTGCCAAAGTACTAGCTAAAGTGCAAGTGCATCGCTCAAAACCTGACAGGGTATTAGGATGGAAATTCTCTCAGGTTACAGTGCATAATTTTTATTTTACCCTAGGACCTGGAAGAAAAATAAAAATAAATTGAGCAATATTTTAAATATTTCCTAAACTGTGAATACTGTTAAGATTGGGATTCTCCCATGTTTGAGAAGCCTTGGATTGAGGCACTCAAATCTGTTCCTATAAGGGGCATGAGAAGGGGCCAAGCGAAAGCTACCCTGATTTTTTACATGGGCTTTGTCAACCCCTTTTCCATGGAGTGTTATGCCAGTAAAAGAGAAAGGAGAACTTTTTAATACACACTCTGAGGGCTTCATTTGCTCCTTTATTTCCTCATACTTGCCAATGGTACTGCACCAAGTACCTAGAATCTTGCACCAGATTATGCTACTCTCAGATTAGGTAGTAACAATGTGTTAATAGAGACCACAATGCCAGCAATGTGTCACTTACTGGTCTGCTTCCGGTACTTTTGGCAAAAATAAAAATCATTTAATCAAAACAAGAGGACTAGTAAACCTGCTGCCATGTAGTCCTCCATATTCATTATCTCTATATAACCCTGATCCCACCACCTATTGATGGCTGTGTACACTGTGCATAGGCAAAAAGTTGCCAATCATGGTATGGGCGGGGTTATACAGAGCTCAGCATTTTGACAACCGAAATCTGTAGCAGATGAAACATTGATTTTATCAAAATTGCAGCAAGCAGCCCAGTAAGGCCTGTTTCACACTTCCGTTTTTGTGTCCGCCAAACGGATCCGTTTCCGTTTTTTTGAAGGAAACGGATGCAAACGGATCCGTTTTTTAAAAAACGGATTCGTTTTTTGACGGATCTGCGGTAACCGCTATGGGACAAAAACGGATCCTGCAAAAAAAATGGCGGATCCGTTTTTTTACGGAAACCAACGGATTTTGACGGATTTGAAAAAACGGAAGTGTGAAACAGGCCTAAGTGATACACTGCTGGAATAAGGGTCTCAGCACCTATATTATACGGCTCTCAGATGGAGAGGCAAAAACTTGATGCCAAATTTCTGTAAGGGGAATCTATCAGTAAGTTTTTGCTATGTAATCTGATAGTAAGGACAGAAACCCCGATTATAGTGATGTATCACTTAGGCTGATCATACACATTAGATGGGAGTCGCCTGTACAATTCTTTGGCCAATCGGTCAGCTGACAGCCATCTCAACAGAAACTTTCATCCACAAGAGCGTTCGCTCAGACGAATGCTCTTGCGTTCTCCATGAAATGCCACTTACAAACACTGTCTTATCTATGTGAAAACAATGCAATCGTCAGTCTGAAATTGGACATTCCCAATTGACATCTCTCCCGACCACCAGTTAACCGGCGCCCCATTAGATATTACACCGTTGGCCGAACCAGTCAACAGCGGCAGCTTCAGCTGACATTAGTTCAAGTGCTTACCTGATCAGTTTGTGAGCAGGCACAGCTATGAACACCTGAAAATAGTGGCTGCTGCTGCCTCGTGGCTGGGAGATGACCTCCTCCAGGATATATAAACACTACATTAGGCTGCACTGCTGTAATAAGGAACCCTTATAACCAGGATGAGCCATTTCCAGAATACATTTCAATGCTGGACTAGCATCTTTTTCAAGTGAAAAAACATTTGCAGGCACCCAATGTTGACAATTTGCACTTTCCAGCCTCTTGAAAACCACTCGCCATGCAATTGAAAAAAAAAACAAAAAAAAAAAAAAACGCTAGTCCAGAGTTGAAACGTTTTGTGGAAATAAAATCCATTCAAATAAAATAATCTTGGTCCAAAGAATTCTTCATTCTTCAGGCAGCACTTCTGTAATCATCCAAATTGGTCAACTATCCAGGAGGCGATCATCCCTTTGCCACGAGACAGCAGCAACTTATTTTCAGGTTAGTTGTGCCTGGACACAACTTGATCAGGTGAGCACCTTCCTTTTACTTTTCTTATACCGAAAAGTGTATGGTCTTGTGCGCTTTTGATCCCCTACAGTTTTTCTGACAGTTTAAGGTCACAGATTTCTCTTCTGCAGATTGTGCAGAGCTCTGAATGCTGAGCTCTGTATAACCCCGCCCACACTACTGATTGGCAGCTTTCTATGTACACTGTATACTGACAGTAAGCTGCCAATCAGTGGTAGAGTTGTGGTTTACCAGGGACACGAGACACCTAGTCAAAATCCTTATATAAATCTTGCCTCCTATTGTCATACTTCAGCAGAATAACCCAACTTGGGTCATACTAACCCTTAACCTTCGCTGCACCAGACAACAAAGTGGGATCTTACAACTTTCACATCTGATCAGACTCGCTTCCCAATAAGATGTAGTTCACATTTCTTATGACCAAACAGTTATGTATTTCAAGCACAGAATAAAAATAAAGTCTATAAAGATCAAGAGCTTTTCTACCAAGGCTGCATGAAAGTGCTACTGAAATGTTAAAACACTGAACAAACTATTTATACCTCGGTTCAGACAACACTCGAGAGGGATAGAACAAGGAACGTGTCTCCAAGGATCAAACCAAGAAGCATTAAGCTGTCGGGTTAGAAGAGGCTAAGTGGAAAGCGCAAACAAGGCAAGAAAATGCCATAAAAAAGGTTATTTCTACAATTGTTACAATGGTGGTGAGGAAGTGGAAACGGTGTCTTCCAGTTTAGTACAGTCATTAGACACGCTTCTAGACTTCATCACAGCATCAAACCTTGTGGCAAGCATCTGTGCAAACTGATTTTATCATGCTCCAATCCATCGAAAGTTGTAAAAACTTTGCAAAAAGTCTTGATTTAAAAAAAAACAAACAAAAAAAAAACACACTCCAAGTGTTCATTACAGCTTCTCTGCTGACATTTCTTTATAGTTTATAGATGACATATAATTAGTCTGTAGTCTGGCTCAAATCTGACAATAATGGCCTATCCACAGGATCAGGGATAACTGAATGGTGGAGTTCAGGCAACTGGGATCCCAAAATATCATCAGGTCAGGGTGTAAGGACTCCCCCGTATATATGGAGTGGGGATTGAGCATTGTTGCTTGATACAATGGAGGATTCAGTGCACCTGCTCTTGTGATCGATGGGGTAGGTAGCCAGAATGTTTGGCCAAAACTATTCAATGTGCATATATAATACATATATAGATGTGAAGCTGGGTAGGTGCCAGCCCTACTAAATCTGCATAACCAGTCCTCTTGTATACAATTAGTCACATGCAGCACAAGTTGGTCGTGCTCCACCCACAATAGAGATCGCCTGAAATGTGAGTAGAGCGCAATGAAAAGTAGCACTCACCACAAGCTGCAATTTTAACAGTCTTTTAATCCAGGATATGTGCCCAAACTAGTGATTGGCGAGGGGGGGGACGACGACTGTACAATGGCCGTTTTAGCGCTACAACGGATCCAAGCAAGAATGGATGAAAATTCCTCAAACGAGAATTGAAAGACTCTTGTCTGGCTGCAAAAAGTCTTTAGGCCAGGTTCGTACTGCGTTAAGGCAGCGCAGATGATTCATCTACGCTAGCGGTGATGGAGCCTCAGACGCTGCAGCCCGTCACTGAATGACGGCACATCGCGAACACATGCCGCTTAACGGCATGCGTCGCGATGCGCCCGACAATGGAGGGCAATGGCAGCGTTAACCGACTGCGTTACACCGCGTTATGCCGCGGTGTAACGCAGTCAGTCTAACAGACTGCCTAAACGTAATGTGAACTCAGCCTTACAAGTTGTGATACTTTGAAAAGGGGGTGCTACTACGTACTAACGATGCAGAGTGCACAAACTTTTGCATCGGCCCATTTTACTTTAAGTAATTTATAATATATAAAAGATGAAAATAGGTATATTTTTTCCAAAAAATACAAAGGAAATGTGTAATTTAATACTAGCCCTTTTAGAGATCATTTCATCTTCAACGTCCTTAACTGTTCACAACAACAGTAATTTTGACCAGCTGAACACAGACTTCTCACTGAAGTCCGCTGCAATGTTTGGAGTTCCAGAGTTCCCGAATGTTTTCATTGGGGTTTGGGTTCAAGTTCGGGTAAAAAACACATAAAAAAGGGTAGCGAGGATTTTTTCGATGCTTTCGCATCTAACTTGGGGCCTTGTCCCAAGTATTCATTGCTGTATCGTCAAAAGGATATCTCTGCTTGAGGGCTGGTGGTAGCGACCCTTTTTTATCTGGCTTTTTCCACTCTCTGCGGATGAGATCCTGGATCTTTTCATTTAGTGGGAAGACCCTACGCTTCTTCTGCTCCAGCCCCCCGAACATCATATCCTGCATGGATAATTGAGGCTTCGGTTCCTCCACCTCCATTGTTCCTCTGACCGCTTTTACCAATTTGTCTACACGGTCGAGCGGCAGGCAAAACCGACCAGAGTCCTCGTCTTCTGAGGAGAACGAGGGAGATGAAATGTGGGAGCCCTTACTTCTCCTCCACTCTGTTGAGGAATCCGACTCCCCCGGGTCCTCACCTCTCACACTCTCTGATTGGGACAGGGATTTTAGGGTTTCCTTCATCTCTGCCCTTACTATATCCCTTAAACACGCCGCTACTGCAGGCGACTTTTCCGCCACTGTCTGCTGGATACAGGGGGGACATAACTTTTTGGGGCATGAATCTGGTAACGGGCATGCACAGAGTGCGCATTCCCTGTGTCTGGTTTTACTCGTAGCTTTCTTCCCCTAGAATAAAACACAGAAGGAGGCCCTGTCACTGAGTGAACATTCACGAAGATCACTTACCAGTGCCACAATCAAGTACCGGAGAATGAGGGGGATTTTTCTCAGTCGATGCTCCTGTCCGCCTAGCGGAGCTCTTATGACTGGACTGGTCACTTCGTCCCGGACGCTCTTTACTGTCACGGGCCTCTTTCTTCTTCTGTTTGACCTGCCTAAGGTCATCCAGGGGAGGCAGTGAAGATTGTCGCTGTTGCCGCCGTAGCTGCTGCTTTTGCTGCTGCTGCTCCTGATTGCTCTCCATTACTGCTTGCAATAATGTGGCCAAGGCAAGGCACCCATCTAGGGTCCTGCCTATATACCCCTCCCCCGGACAGCAGCTATCTCCTGCCGCGCCCCCCCTTCTACTAGGGCTCCTCCCCCCCCAGCTGGCGCCGCTTCTGGCAGGGGAACCGGCGCCTACTGGGGTCCTCCCGATGGGCGCCGCCATCTTGCGTTCCGGCGCCTGCGCAGTGCGCCGCCAACGCCCCGAGGCTTCGCCCCATGACGTCACCGCGACTCCTGGCGTAACCGGAAGTCACGCGGAACGCCCGGGCCCTGCACTATGGAGCGCTCCCTGGCCCCAACGCCCTGCAGCCGCGCCGCCCCCCCCCCCCCCGACCACCGCGATCGCACCGCTGGAGCTGGGAGTCCCCGGGGGCATACTCACCGGCGCGGTCTGATATGGAGACGGACCTCCTCCGGACGCTGCTCCCTGCTGTCTACGCCACTGCCGTGCCACCCATCCTGGGCCACCGTGGCGTCTTCCAGGAGCTCCGCACCAGGCCGAGGTAGGAGACCCCCCCGCTACCTGGACCGGCCGGCCTGGGATCCGGTCATCTGCAGGATCCCGTCCCCTCAGGAACAGGGAACCAACTGATGCGTGGGAGAGGTGCCGCCCTTTTGTATCTGTAGGTTTCCTGTACCCGAAGGGCGGATCCCCTCTCTCGTGGTGCTGTCATGGGAGTCCGAATAAAAAAGGGCGTTTTCTGGGAAGGAGTCCGGTTTTCATGCAGAAATTTTCTGCACACGTGTGCACATAGCCTAACATGTGTTAGCACTGATAAGAACCTCTAGTTCACAACCTTACCTTCTAGGAATACACAATGCTTACCTTTTAGAATATACAGTTTTACCAGTGAGGTCCTTTTAATGATAACATTTTGTTTGATCATGACTCGTATATTTATGCCATTGTCCTAGTTAGGAATATGAACTTGTAGCGAGAAATGGATGAGATGAATCATATGTAAACATTTTTTTCCTAATTAGGCATTTAGCAATTTGGCAGCCGTCAGAAATGGACAGCATGGCAATTTCCTTTCATATAATTAAACACAAATCAACTTACTGTAGATGTTAGTCAGTGCAAGAGTTTATTGCTGATAACTGTTATTTTCTAGCATGCGGAGGTTTGCCGAGAGATTACTTAATTGCACACATTCCCCAACTCGCTCTGCATATATTTAGAGGGCGCATGGGATTACTCGCCACGTGATCAACTTTGTCAAAGCACTTTCAATCTTAAAGCCTTATTGACAAGCGCATGCAAATTAGTCTATCTTATTAGAGCAGCTTCACATGTTCCCCGGAATTGAACTCCTGTTTGAGGGAAAATGCAAATGAATGTCATATAATCAAAAAAGTTCTGGAAGTCTACAGAATGTTCAGAACGGAATTTTATTTTGATAGTCTTAGTTTACGGTAGCAATCATAACACCACATTTAGACCAAAGAAATAGATACAATAGCTGGAGAAATTGATCTACAGGTCGACCTCAAATAACAAAGCATATTTTCAAAACATCCAAAATGTTTCAAGGTGAAAATATTTGCAAGGTTTTATTTCTTTGTTATTCTCGAGCCAAGCCTCCTGCATCCATATTCATGTGGCTCGCAGCATATTGGACGATGGGGGTTACTGAACAGAGGGCAAAGTAATAGAAACCAGACGCCAACTGTTTGGAGGTTTTTTTTCCCTCAGGTCTTGTTCTAATCTACAGTAACAACTTGCTAAGGTCAGCATGCAAAGTGCCTTAGGGTCCCGTTTCATTTAGCGACGCACCAGCGATCCCAACAACGATATGACCTAGTAGGGATCGCTGGTGCGTCGCTAAATGATCGCTAGTAATCTGTCAAATAGGCAGATCTCTTCAACGACACAGCAATGATCCAGCGATCAAACACGGAAATGCATGCTGGCCAGCGCGATGACGAAAAAATGGCCCAGGACATTCCTGCACGATCAGAGATATCCAGCAGGGGGGGGCGGTCGCTGCTGCGTGTCACATGTAGGGAGATTGCAGGCGAGATCGCTGTTGCGTCACAAAATCGGTGACGTATTAGCGATATCGCTATGTGAGACGGGGCCTTTACCTGCCAACAATCTTACCCCATAATGTATTAAAGGGGTTTTACGGCTGTAATTTGTTCGAAAAAACAATCAGCGGTTTAATTATCCTCCATGACCCAGGACCAAGGCTCCACGCGCTACCGGTGTGTAATGGTCAGCAGTGCGGATTTCATGTCAACAGCAATGCAGCTGCTCAGAACTACTGAGCTTTGGGTAACATGAGCTCAGTTTGTAGGCTTTTTTTTTTAAGCAAGTTTTCAAAAATCGGAAAACTAACTCTAACATCACTGTATCACAGTCTCTGTACAATTTCCTATCATCCCCTTTGTTTAGAGTTGCAGCAATCAGTCCAAAAACTAAGATTAATTATGGCACATGCCACATTTAAAATTCTTTGGCCTGTTGGAGAGGCAGCTGCTCATCAAAGTAGTCAAGCCGAATCTGCAGTTCTCACGCCCAGATGGGAGATTGATGCCCCATCACGTGCAAGACATCGACAGCGATGAGCAGCAGAAGAGGGACTGGCAACAATCACACCTCCGTGGTCACGATAACAGCAGATTAGGCTTGGCTGTTCCTCTATGAGCGTCTGTCTATGATCAGTCAAAGGAACTCAAACTATGGAACATGTCCGAATTAGACTTCATTTTTAAACCAACTGCTGCAACACTTGGATATAAAACAAAGATGAACAGACAAGGTACTAGGAAGCTGCCATAGCGCTGCTAATCATTCACTGAAATAAATCCTGTTGACAGGTTCCCTTTAAAGAGCCTTGGTATACTTGGGATACCATTGCTATTAATCTCCCAGTAATGCTATTTAGAGAAGATTATTACCTACTCCATGAGCCCAGAGTACCTCATGTATGTTGTGTTACCAATTCTACCACCTATACCACTATGTATTTAATGTGTTTATATAACTAAGCTCAGCAGTTTTCTGTACTATATCGCACAGTATCATTGTGTATTGCCCATCATCATGCAGATGTATCTACTAGTCCTAACATCAGCAATCGTGGATAATTCAGTCATCAGCTTCTTCCTACCCCAAGGCTCAACTAGGCAGAGTGGGAGAGACCTGTCAATTATGTGAGTGGGCAGAGAGATGGCGGCATCATTGACACCTCATCCCCAGCAGCCATCTTAAGACTTTGTTCACACATCGCGTTTTTGCTTAATTTTTCTGCTTTTTTTATGCACAATAAAGGCTGCGTTTTACAGTACCAGCAAAAGCTGCATGATTTCAGAAATCTCATGCACACACGCTTTGGATGTTTTCTGAGTGAATTAGAAAACTGCTGCCTTTTAAAAAAAAAAAAAAATTCTTTCAGCGTTACTACAGTGTTTTTCACCCATAGAAAGCAATTAGTAAGAGCAATAAAGCAGCAAAAAGCAATTAGTAAGTGCAAAAAAGCACAAAAATCAGTTTTTGCTGCATTTTTTGTGTTAAAAAAAAAAAAGAACGTACAGTAGGATGTTAAACCCGTATATTTTTGCGATTTTCTCAAGTTTAAACCATAATGTCTTGTTTCCTTCCCTGATAATGGCAGATAGGGTTCCTACAGTGATGTGTTAGGCTATATGCCCACGTTAACGCTTTTAAACGCTCAGGAAACGGGTCTCCTTCCCAGAAAACCCGCATTTTTTGCGCAAGAAACGCGCGTTTTTGATGCGGTTTTTTTCCGCACGTCTTTTGGACTATAGGAAATAGCCGGACCTAAGCGGAAATTAATGAACATGCTGTGTTTTTTACCGCTAAGCGTTTCCTTAGCGGTAAAAAACGCATCCTTTGGCACAAAAAGGCCAAAATGCATTAAAATGAATGGGATGCTTCTTTTAAGCGTTTTTGATGCGGTTTGACCCTGAAAAACGCATCAAAAACGCTTAAAAAAAAAAAAAGCAACGTGGGCACACAGTTTTAAAGTAAACATTGGCTGAGCAATTCAATGGTGGACCAATGTGGGAAACTAAACATTGCCTGACCAGTGTGTGAAAATGAACAATGCCTAATAGTCAGCATGGCCCTGTCCAATGTGTAAAGGAGTAAGCAGTGTTCCTCCTAACAAAATGCACTGCCAATGTGTTAGGTAAACCTATTCCAGACCAATTCAAACCCCACACCACTATTGTTACATTTCTAATTATGTATTATTTCATGAACAAAAAGTTCAGAATAGTCACTACTTTTTCAGACAAAAAAAAAACCTTTTTCCACTAAATAATTTGATCAATTTGCCTTTTAGTTCCAAAAATGTTTGATGGTGTCACCTACGTCTTGCATTGGTGCCCCAACACCTTGCATTGTTCATGCTTGTATGGTGGAAGCAAAGCTGAACTTTGGGATCCTGAAAAATTCTACAAAAAACACAGCAAGAAAAGAAGCCAAAAAGCCAGCAAAACCTTGATTTTTGTCCGCTTGCTTTTTTAATGACAAGAGATCAGGTTTTGGCTGCAAAAAAAGCAGCAAAAAAGCAATGTATGGACATAGTAAGTGTTCTCCGAAACACTGCAGGCTTCAGAGGAAAACACACGTGGGCAATCAGCGAGTCGGTTTTGATACATTCCGCCACATTTACTTTAATCAAATTGTGTAGTAGGTGGTTTACAGAAATAGGTTAATTGAGTTTACAAAATAATATATGCAAGGTTATACTTATTATTCATATATCACCTGGAGAGGTCAGACATATCTGCAGAAAATGTCATTACCAGATACTAAGTCATCCTGCTATCCTAACTTCATCTTAATGAGAAGCCATCACCAGAAAATAACCTATTGTTTAACTTAGATTTTTGTGTTACATGTATAGCTGAAAGATTGTGGTAATTTTTTTTTTTTTGCAGCATCACAATCTTTATTAAAAAACAAAAGTTAAGATTCTCGCAGGTTACACACTGGCAACTGGGGCATATTCAGGCTCAAAGGGAATTGGCAGGTTTTTGCTTTGTTATCCAACAGCGGCATGAAGTAAGGACATCAACACTGATTCCAGCGAAGTCTCACTTCATTCATGAGGCCAATTCGGTCTAGAAAATCTCCTAATGATAAAACACTGAATCTATTAAAGCTGTACAACACAGCCCAGTAAGTGACGTCTTGGTGCCAGCTTCCTTTTACGTCCACCATACACATTAGATGGTTGTCACCTATACTGGTCGGCTGACAGCCATCTCAGCTGGCTCTTATACACAGGAATGCTTGTTGGTCAAGTTGTCCCCGTGTTCCACATGAGCGAGTAGTCGCCACACATGCCTTTTTATTTCCTGGCGACGATACGATCAGCAGTCCGAAATCGGGAACGTCAAACTCATTGGACGGACGACCTAACGCGTAGACTTCAGATTAGTATGGCCGACAGTCTAGTATGTATGGAGGGTGATTTGAACGTCTATACTTTCAGGAAGTTTACGGTTTTCTTATCAGAGGCAGAATTACAATGACAGGTAGCACCTCTATACAGGGCTGATACACAGGATCCACCATACATAATAGGCAACGTCACATCTGGCCCTGCACTCCCTCCTCCTCAGTCACCTTTATACAGGCACACTAGACAACATATAGGTGTCACACTGCAGCCTCCACTAGCTGGCAATAGAGTGGAAGGACGGAAACAAGTCAGCAAGAGCAGACCTGCAGTGAAGCTACCAGCAGGTGGCAGTAGAATAGTCAAACAAGCCGAGTCAAAACCTAGACAGTCACGCAGAACAAAAGGAAAAAACAAGCACAGAGTCAGTGAAGAGCCAAAGGGTCAATACCAGACAAAAGGCAGAAGTACCAGGGACCAGAGGGAAAGTCAGAGTCAAAGCAGAGTCAAACACTGGGAAATCCAAAAGCATTCAGGAAACAATAAGACGGGATGGGCAGAGAGGGAGGAACAGACACAGGCAAGGTCAGAAAGCGCAGCAGGACACATCAGGGTACTACCAGAGTCAGATACTCAAAAAATATAACAGACATGGCCTGCAGGACGCAGCAGGAAGAAATAGCAAACCTCTACTCAAAACAAGGCCAGGCAAAGGTTAACCCTTGACATGATCAGTCCAGGAAAGGGGCAGACAGAACTGAAACACAGACTGGATCATGACAATAGGGCTAGAAACTGACTAGTGTGGCTGTATATATGTGTTTTGCCTAAAACTAGAGGAATTAGGAGTTTAAAATGACCCCAGTGGCCAGACTGAAAATTAGAAGATTAAGATTTTTTTTTTTTAATGCAGATTGTGAGAGGAAAAAATAAAATAAATACCACGTCCAAAAAGTTTTGCAAAATTCATTTAACACAAAAATATGGTTTAATTAATAGGTGATTTTCTGATGACAGCTTCACTTTACAAGGGCTGCTTAAGCAGTCAGAATTCAGGAAGCAATATGTAATCCTCAAGTTGCAAAACATAAGTAGAAGAAAAAGTAGTTTTACAGTTTCAGCGAGTGCTGGGAACAGATTTGTCATGTCAAAGTGCCCGGTAACCCCCGCAGTTCTCACAGAGCGATGAATAGCTTGGCTCTAACGCTTCTTGTATTTTAAGCTCATGGTTCTTTAAGATAAAAAAACAAGCTCAAAGAAAGTATGTAGCGTACAAGCCGGTGTCCTCAGAAGGAGCCCGATGCTAGTGCATCTAACCGCTTTATAGTTAGCAAATCATCAAAGCGCACCATCTGTCATCGAAACGAGACGATCAGGCATCATTTGTCATAACATGCTGATCTACTGATAGCAGTGATGGAGAACCAGAGGCACAGAACCACTGGAGCCCTTCTAGCAAGAAGATAAATGATCCAGTGGCAACGTTTCTCTCTGCGAACATCCGACACATTGGTATTTATACAACATGTAAAAATGACCAAAGATCTAGTCAAGTCATATTCTGCCTCAGAAACAATAAATACAGAAAGGCATCTAGACTAGAAGATACCCAGAATGCTGCAAACAAAGCATGGCACACACTTCACCACATATATAACGCACTGTACATTTTCGTTAAAAAAAAAAAGCAGCATGAGAATGAATGTAGTAGGTCATAAATGGCACACGACTCAGGCCTAATGCATGCAAACCACAGGAGCGGGTGTACTTGTTAACCTCGGAAGCCAACCACTTCTCAGACTATATTTGATATATGTATGGGTCTGATACTGTCTGAAATGTAAAATCCACCTCCGTTTTCTTTTTTTTTTTCATATATACAATAGCTACATTTTAACCCCTTAGCGACAGAGCCAGTTTGCAGCTTAATGACGAGGCCAATATTTACAATTCTGACCACTGTCCCTTTATGAGGTTATAACTCTGGAACGCTTGAATGGATCCTGCTGATTCTGAGACTGTTTTTTCGTGACATATTGTACTTCATGTTAGTGGTAAAATTTCTTCTTTAAGTTTTCTATTTATGAAAAAAAAGGAAATATGGCGAAAATTTTGAAAATTTTGCAATTTTAAAACTTTAAATTTTTATGCCCTTAAATTAGAGAGATGTGTCACAAAAATTTCTTAATAAATAGCATTTCCCACATGTCTACTTTACATCACCACAATTTTGGAAGCAAATTTTTTTTTTGTTAGGAAGTTATAAGGGCTAAAAGTTGACCAGCAATTTCTCATTTTCACAACAAAATTTACAAAACCATTTTTTTTTTTTTTTTTTTTTTTTAGGGACCACATCATATTTAAAGTCATTTTGAGGGGTGTACATGACAGAAAATACCTAAAAGTGGCACCATTCTAAAAACTAGACCCCTCAAGGTGCTGAAAACTACACTCAAGAAGTTTATTAACCCTTTAAGTGCTTCACAGGAACTAAAGCAATGTGGAAGGAAAAAATTAACATTTAACTTTTTTTTTTGCAAAAAATTTACTTCAGAACCAATTTTTTTTATTTTCACAAGTGTTAAAAGAGAAAATCTACCACAAAATTTGTTGTACAATTTCTCCTGAATACGCCGATACCCCATATGTGGGGGTAAACCACTTTTTCAGCACACGGCAGAGCTCGCAAGGGATGGAGTGCCGTTTGACTTTTTCACACAGAATTGGCTGGAATTGAGATCGGATGCCATGTTGCGTTCGGAGAGCCCTTAATGTGCCTAAACAGTGGAAACCTCCAACAAGTGACCCCATTTTGGAAACTAGACCCCCCAAGGAACTTATCTAGATGTGTGGTGAGCACTTTGAACCTTCAAGTGCTTCACAGAAGTTTATAACGTAGAGCCGTGAAAATAAGAAATCCATTTTTTTTTCCACAAAAATGATCTTTTCGCCCCCAAATTTTTATTTTTACAAGGGTAACAGGAGAAATCATACCACCACAGTTGTTGTGGGATTTGTCCTGAGTACGCCGATACCCCATATGTGAGGGGGAACCACTGTTTGGGCGCATGGGAGAGCTCGGAAGGGAAGGAGTGCCATTTTGGAATGCAGACTTTCATGGAATGGTCTGCGGGCGTCATGTTGCGTTTGCAGAGCCCCTGATGGGCCTAAACAGTGGAAACCCCGCACAAGAGACCCCATTTTGGAAATTAGACCCCCTAAGGAACTTATCTAAATGTGTGGTGAGCACTTTGAACCCCCAAGCGCTTCACAGAAGTTTATAAACGCAGAGCCGTGAAAATAAAGTCTTTTTTATTTCCACAAAAGTGATTTTTTAGACCCAATATATAGACCCCCAAAGTTGGTAAATAGTGGAAACCCCTCAATTCTTGCTCCAACCCTAACCCCAACACACACCTAACCCTAATCCCAACCCTAACCTTAATCCTAACCCTAGTTCGCCATAACCCTAACCCGAGCCCTAACCCTAGCCCAACCCTAGCCCTATCCCTAACCCTAGCCCAACCCTAACCCTAACCCTAATGGAAAACTGAAAAAAAAATATTTTCTTTATTTCGTTATGTTGGCCTAACTAAGGGGGTGATAAACAGGGGGTTAAGTACTATTTTGTTTATTTTGTTTATTTTGATCACGATGATAGTTTATCATCGTGATCAAAATGAATGAATGGAATCTGCCAGCTGGAGCCGGCAGATTCCCGGCGGGCGCACTGCGCATGCGCCCGCCATTTTCCCCGGATCCAAGATGGCGGCGCCCACCGGAGGACGTCGGCGGGACGCAGGACCACCGGGAGGGGACAGAGGACCACGGAGAGGTACTGGGGGGGGGGGGATCGGGGACCCTCTTTCTCTCTCCTCTGATGTGCAATCACATCAGAGGAAAGAGAAATTAAATGTAAAATTGCGGCTTTTTTTGCGGTCGCCGTTATAGGTTTAATAACGGCGATCGCAAAAGCGGGGTCGGTAAAAACCGACCGATTCATGTTCTCTGGGGTCTCGGCTACCCCCGGCAGCCGAGACCCCGGAGAAAATCCGACACTGAGGGGGCACTATTCACTTTCTCAACAGCGCCGTGAATTAGAGGCGCTGTGGTTTTAGTACAGATAAATACCGCCGTTAAAAGGCGTATCGGCGGTCGCTAAGGGGTTAAATAACCCATATGGTTTGATCTAAGCTCTAGAAGCAAAGCAGAAAACTACTATGACGGGGTAAAGTTTTCAAGGAGCACAATAAAACTCCGGCACTCCCAATCCATTGGTCACTTCGACAGCAATTACAGCCAATTAGTTCATCTAGAAGGAGTTGGTCACAGTTTGTTTTTTATCTATTATATCGATATACAGTATGTGTTATTGATAAAAAAAAAAAAACTTCCTTCTCACCCCTCAATGGGGGTGGTCTTTGTTGTAATTTCTCATTCTCGGGTCGTCTACCAGAGGCCTGGGAGTTTGAGGGCTCTGCGCAGGGATCTTAGTTGTTCCCAGCATCGCACTTTTCTGGACAGAGAGCTCAGATGTTGCTCCTGGGATCTGTTGTAGCCATTCTTCCAACTCAAGGGTCACTGCTCCAAGTGCTCCTATCACCACTGGAATCACTGTTGTCTTCACCTTCCACATCTTCTCCAGTTCTCCTTTGAGGTCCTGGTATTTCTTCACCTTCTCATATTCCTTTCTGATGTTGCTGTCACTTGGGACTGCCACATCTATTATCCTTGCCATCTTCTCATCCTTGTCTACTATGACAATGTCTGGTTGGTTATCCAACACCTGCTTATCCATCTGGAACTTGAAGTCCCCTAGGATTTTAGCCCTTTCATTTTCCACCACTTTTTCTGGGGTCTCCCACCTGGACTTGCCCTTATGCTTCACAGATGTTCCTGTATACAATTCCCGCTACTTGGTTGTGGCGTTCGGTATACGCTGTTCCTGCTTGCATTATACATCCTGCCACTATGTGTTGGACTGTTTCTGAGGTTTCTTTCCATAGTCTGCACCTTGGGTCTTGTCTTGTGTGGAAGATTCCTGCTTCTATGGATCTTCTACTTAGTGCTTGCTCTTGTGCCGCTATGATTGGTGCCTCTGTGCTGTCTCGGAGTCCAGCTTTCTCTAGCCATTGCTAGGATTTCTCCATGTCAGCCACTTACATTATCCGTCGGTGGTACATCCCATGCAGAGACTTATCTTGCCATGGCGCTTCATGTTCCTGTTTTTCCTTCCAGATCTGTTGTTGTTGCTGCCTTAGGCTTTCTCTCAGCATCTCATCTTCTGGCGCCATTCTTCTGATGTATTCCTGGATACTCCTTGCTTCATCCATGATGGTGGCTTGGATGCTTATTAAGCCTCAACCACCCTCCTTTCTGTTGGTATACAATCTTTGGGTGCTAGACTTGGGGTGGAGACCTCAATGCATTGTGAGGAGCTTTCGTGTCTTCACATCTGCAACTTCCATCTCTTCTTTTGGCCATCACACTATGCCAGGAGGGTATCTGATAACTGGCAGGGCATATGTATTGATGGCGTGGATTTTATTTTTCCCATTGAGCTGGCTCTTCAGGACCTGTCTTACCCTTTGATGGTATTTGGATAGTGCTGCTTTCCTTGCCTCCTAATCATGGTTACTGTATCCCTGTGGGATGCCGAGGTACTTGTAGCATGTCTGTACATCTGCTATGTGTCCTGCTGGTAATTCCACTCCATCGGTCTTGACTACCTTGCCCCTCTATTACCAACCTGACGCACTTCTCCAGTCCGAATGACATCCGGATGTTTTCACTGTAGATCCTTGTCAGGTGGATCAGTGAATCGATGTCTCGTTAGTTTTTCGCATACAGCTTGATATCATTCATGTAGAGTAGGTGGCTGATGGTGCTTCCACCCTTGAACTTGTATCCATAGCCAGACTCTGTAATTATCTGACTGAGGGGGTTCAAGCCTATGCAGAACAGCAATGGGGACAGTGCATCACCTTGTTAATATGCCGCATTTGATGGTCACTTGTGCTAGTTGTCTTGGTTGACTTCCAATGTTGCTCTCCACAGCCCCATTGAGTTTCTGAGGAAGGTTCTTAATGTCCTGTTGACATTGTAGAGAGACAAGCATTCACAGATCCATGTGTGTGTGGCATTGAGTCATAGGCTTTCCTGTAGTCAATCCAGGTTGTGCTAAGATTGGTCTGTCTGGATCTTGAGTGACTGCTCTATCTACTAAGAACTGGCGCTTAGAGCCTCTGGTGTCTGTGCCGATGCCTTTCTGAGCTGGATTCATGTACAGGTTCATATGGTTCTGTAGCTTGGTGGCTATGATGCCTGACAGGAGTTTCCATGTTGTTGTAAGGCAGGTTATTGGGCAGTAGTTGGATGGAACTGTTCCTTTATGAGAATCCTTCAAGATCCGCACTGTTCTACCTTGTGTTGGCCAAGTTGGATGGTGGCCTTCTTCTAGCAGTTGGTTAATCTGCTTTGCCATGCGTTCATGCACCGCTGTTAATTTCTTTAGCAAGTAGGTGTGGATCATGTTTGCCCCAGGTGCTGTCCAGCTCTTCATGTTCTTGACCGGATGTTGGAGGTCTGCTTCTGTAATGGTGACTGGTTCTTGCTCTAGGTGGTTGCTGTTTCATTCTCAGATCTTGCAGCCACATTGCACTGGTGTTGTGTGTTTTTACCTTCCACAATATGTCCCTCCAGTAATGTTCAGTCTCTGCTATTGGTGGAGTTACTGCCTTTGTGCTGTTGTTCTGTAGTTGGGAGTACACTTTGGATGGTTCTTTGGAGAACAGGGCATTTATGATTCATTAATTGATTTAGGTTTTTTCCGTTAGTTGGGATCTTCGCGCTAAATGCTGTAAATGTATTTCAGACTGCGCATACACAGTAGGTACAAAAAGTATTCAGACCTCTTTAAATATTTCACTCTGTTTCATTTAAGGATTATGTAGGCCACTGTGCTCTTAGGAACCTTAAGTATTGCAGAAATTCTTTTGTAACCTTGGCCAGATCTATGCCTTGCCACAATTCTCTCTCTGAGCTCCTTTGCCAGTTCCTTTGACCTCATGATTCTCATTTGGTGAGACATGCACTGTGAGCTCTTATATAGACAGGTGTGCGCCTTTACAAATCAAGTCCTATCAGTTTAAATACAGCTGGACTCCAATGAAGGAGTGGAACCATCTCAAGGAGGATTACAAGTGGACAGTATGTGACTTAAATAAGAGTGTCTGAGCAAGGGGTCTGAATACTTATGACTATATAATATTTAAGGGTTGTTTTTTTCAATAAATTTGCAAAAATTTCTACATTTTTGTTTTTTTCTGTCAAGATGGGGTGCAGAGTGTACATTAATGAGAAAAAAAATGAAAATGTTTGAATTTCCCAAATGGCTGCAATGAAACAAAGTGGAAAATTTAAAGGGGTCTGAATACTTTCAGCAGTGTGTGTGCATATGTATATGTATATACACACATACACACACACACACACACACACACACACACATACATATACATACACTGCTCAAAAAATAAAGGGAACACAAACAGCAGAATATAACTCCAAGTAAATCAAACTTCTGTGAAATCAAACTGTCCGCTTAGGAAGCAACACTGATTAACAATCAATTTCACATGCTGTTGTGCAAATAGCATAGGCAACAGATGGAAATTATTGGCAATTATCAAGACACACTCAATAAAGCAGTGGTTCTTCAGGTGGGGACCACAGACGACATTCTCAGTACCAGTGCTTTTTGGCTGATGTTTTGGTCACTTTTGAATGTTGGTTGTGCTTTCACACTCCTGGTAGCATGAGGCGGACTCTACAAGCCACACAAGTGACTCAGGTAGTGCAGCTCTTCCAGGATGGCACATCAATGCGAGCTGTGGCAAGAAGGTTTGCTGTGTCTGTCAGTGTAGTGTCCAGAGGCTGGAGGCGTTACCAGGAGACAGGCCAGTACACAAGGAGACGTGGAGGGAGCTGTAGGAAGGCAACAACCCAGCAGCAGGACCGCTATCTCTGCCTTTGTGCAAGGAGAAACAGGAGGATCACTGCCAGAGGCCAGCAAAATTACCTCCAGTAGGCCACAAATGTGCATGTGTCTCCACAAACGGTTAGAAACCGACTCCATGAGGATGGTCTGAGGGCCCGACGTCCACAGATGGGGGTTGTGCTCACAGCCCAACACCATGCAGGACGCTTAGCATTTGCCACAGAACACCAGGATTGACAAATTCGCCACTGGCGCCCCATGCTCTAAACAGATGAAAGCAGGTTCACACTGAGCACATGTGACAGACATGACAGAGTCTGGAGACACCGTGGAGAGCGATCTGCTGCCTGCAACATCCTTCTGCATGACCGTTTTGGCAGTGGGTCAGTAATGGTGTGGGGTGGCATTTCTTTGGAGGGCCGCAAAGACCTCCATGTGCTCGCCAGAGGTAGCCGGACTGCCATTAGGTACCGAGATGAAATCCTGATACCCTTTGTGAGACCATATGCTGGTGCGGTTGGCCCTGGGATTCTCCTAATGCCGGACAATGCCAAACCTCATTTGGCGGGCGTGTGTCAACAGTTCCTGCAAGATAAAAGCATTGAAGCTAAGGACTGGCCCGCCCATTTCCCAGACCTGAATCCGATTGAGGATATCTGGGACATCATGTCTCGCTCCATCCATCAAGTCACGTTGCATCACAGACTGTCCAGGCGTTGGCATATGCTTTAGTCCAGGTCTGGGAGGAGATCCCTCAGGAGACGACCCGCCGCCTCATCAGGAGCATGCCCAGGCATTGTATGGAGGTCATACAGGCAAGTGGAGGCCACACACTTTACTGAGCATCTTTTCCTTGCCATGAGGCATTTCTACTGAAGTTGGATCAGCCTGTAATTTAATTTTCCACTTTGATTTTGAGTATCATTCCAAGTCCAGACCTCCATGGGATATTCATTTTGATTTACATTGATAATTGTTGTTTTATTCTTCTGAACACATTCCACTATGCAATGAATAAACAATTTTTAACTGGAAGATTTCATTCAGAGATATCTACGATGTGGTATTTTAGTGTTACCTTTATTGTTTTTGATCAGTGTATATACACACACACATATATACACACACTTTGATTCAATTCCTAGAACTAATTCAATCTACGTTTAGGCTATGCAAACACACAGTTTATTAAGTGAATCAGCTACACAATCCTCCATAAAATCACTTGAAAAAAACTTCCTATTTATTTTTTTTTGTACTTTTCCAAAGTTTTATTCTTTTTCAAAACAAAACAAGACAATAAAATCGAGTCATTAATTGACGCAACAGACGTTAGATCATACAAAATCAAGTGCAAGCGCAAACATAGTGATCCAAGTAATGGATAAAGTACAATAAACGGTATGTCACAAATCAAGTTGAGGGACCACTTTGTTAAATAAAAATCCTACCAAACTCATACTAACGGGGGAGGGAAGACATGGTCCCATACAGACCATTTCTTGAAGAATTTGTTGAAGTGATCATTATGAAGAGCAAATTGTAGCTCATGTGATCTATGTTGATTGATCAGTTTAATTATGTCATTAGAACTAACTTCCTATTCATTTTAACAGGAAATCTGGTTTATCATTTTATATGAGCTTTTGTGCTTTTCTTTCTCCTTAGAGCACACATGTCAAAATCTGGCACAGGGTGGTTTTATTTGGCCCACAACACCAGGACCACCACGCCTATGTGGGGCCATTATTCTATGTAGAGGACCTTGTCGGGGGCCATTATTCTGTATGGAGGACTTTGTGGGGCCCATTATACTGTATACTGCTTGGCCCACGACTTTGTCCAAGTTTTTCATTTTGACCCCTTGTGTGTTTTGAGTGATTATATCAAAACCACTGCAAACAGCCAATTAAGTGATTCTTTGCTCTAATCAGGGACTCTGCACCTAAACTACGCTGCTCTCAAATGAAAGAAACAAAATCCTGGTGACCGATTCCCATTAGACACTTTTTTTTTTTTTTTTTTTTTTTAAAAGGTTGCAAAAATGCATCAAAAAGGTAAATGCACACAATGTAATTTTCAGTTGAATACCACCTGTAATCCGTTTGAAAAGGTACCGGAAGAGTACACAGCAATGTCAGAAAGACATTACTGTGGATATGTTAACTCTTATGTCATTTCTTTTAACTGCTTCAGGATTTGGAAACCATGAAGCGGTTAAAAGTAGCATGTGCATCCATCGGAAAGCTTCCGCTAGTTATAGTTTATGAAAAAAAGACGCCCGCGGCAGGGCCGATGCAAAAACGATGGCAAGGCATCCAGAGGAGATGCTTCAGGAAACTACTAAAGGTGTATTCCTGACGTGGTTTCGCCTTGAAATTTTCGGTGGTTCCCCCAGTGTCTGAAAGATGCTGTGTGCAGATAGCCAAAATGCTCATTGAACACGTCAAAAAAACTGTGTGTGTACATAGCCTTACAGCCTGCATGTGAATCGCCATCCTTCAGTAACACTCCAATACTCTCAAAAGTGCTATATGACTTCCAGATAGGAGAATACTGCAGGGCCCAATTTATAGGAGCACACGAAAAAATGAGAATAGTATTACAATAAAAAAAATAAAGATTCCTTTTCTTCTTGCAAACATAAAACACGCTTCTATTCTGCAGAACTAAAAATGTGATAGCTAATATATTATTTTTCTGGAGCTACAGGTAATCAAAGAGCAGAGTTTAGAGAACAGCAGTGTGGTCCCATAACTCCCTTCAGCTCCTTGTGGGGGGGGGGGGGGTCACAATTACTTTCTGCCTGTCCTTTACAGAAGTCTTCACATACGCTGATCTCCCGCAACTGCTATTAAATATACACTCACTGGCCACTTTATTAGGTACACCATGCTAGTAAGGGGTTGGACCCCCTTTTGCCTTCAGAACTGCCTCAATTCTTCGTGGCAGAGATTCAACAAGGTGCTGGAAGCATTCCTCAGAGATTTTGGACCATATTGACATGATGGCATCACACAGTTGGCGCAGATTTGTCGGCTGCACATCCCTGATGCGAATCTCCCGTTCCACCACATCCCAAAGATGCTCTATTGGATTGAGATCTGGTGACTGAGGAGGCCATTTGAGTACAGTAAACTCATTGTCATGTTCAAGAAACCAATCTGAGATGATTCGAGCTTTATGACATGGCGCATTATCCTGCTGAAAGTAGCCATCAGATGTTGGGTACATTGTGGTCATAAAGGGATGGACATGGTCAGCAACAATACTCAGGTAGGCTGTGGCGTTGCAACGATGCTCAATTGGTACCAAGGGGCCCAAAGAGTGCCCAGAAAAAATTCCCCACACCATGACACCACCACCACCAGCCTGAACCGTTGATACAAGGCAGGATGGATCCATGCTTTCATGTTGTTTACGCCAAATTCTGACCCTACCATCCGAATGTCGCAGCAGAAATCGAGACTCATCAGACCAGGCAACGTTTTTCCAATCTTCTACTGTCCAATTTCGATGAGCTTGTGCAAATTGTAGCCTCAGTTTCCTGTTCTTAGCTGAGAGGAGTGGTACCCAGTGTGGTCTTCTGCTGCTGTAGCCCATCTGCCTCAAAGTTCGACGCACTGTGCGTTCAGAGATACTCTTCTGCCTACCTTGGTTGTAACGGGTGGCAATTTGAGTCACTGTTGCCTTTCTATCAGCTCGAACCAGTCTGCCCATTCTCCTCTGACCTCTGGCATCAACATGGCATTTCCGGCCACAGAACTGCCGCTCACTGGATTTTTTTTCTTTTTCGGACCATTCTCTGTAAACCCTAGAGATGGTTGTGCGTGAAAATCCCAGTAGATCAGCAGTTTCTGAAATTCTCAGACCAGCCCTTCTGGCACCAACAATCATGCCACGTTCAAAGGCACTCAAATCACCTTTCTTCCCCATACTGATGCTCGGTTTGAACTGCAGGAGATTGTCTTGACCATGTCTACATGCCTAAATGCACTGAGTTGCCGCCATGTGATTGGCTGATTAGAAATTAAGTCTTAACACACAGTTGGACAGGTGTACCTAATAAAGTGGCCAGTGAGTGTAAATGTCACAGCAAAGCGAAAGGTCCAAATTGTGGAATTAGCACTGGAAGAAAGTGCTAGTCTGCACAACAGTAAAAACGAACAAGTATCAGTCCAGTCATTTAAACTTTGGATTACAATCATTACAAGTAGGAAGAAAAAGAGGTTACGGGAACAAAAATGTAATACCCCGGAAGGCTTGAGACCTGTGAAAATAGCAAAACCCCCATTCCTTGCCTTCCAAGCAGCAACTATGCGTTACCATCTGCTGACAAGGCGGTGACGTCATGACCATAGTACATTACCGCTGCTGTGTTGCTGGAGCGGTAAGAGGTAAGCTTTGATTATTTTTTTATTTTCAAAGCTATTGGGAAGAACATAAATCCTAATGGTAATAACAATGAATGTGTTTTACAACAGAATGATAAATGGTGTAGTAGAAATAGCAACAGAAAGCAGAGTTACTGCCTATAACTGAAAGCAAGGACAATCTACAGAGGAGAGACTGCAGGAATGTATTTCTTCTCTTTGGAGGCTGAGGAGGCACACTCTGTGCAGTCCGGAGTCCGTCGTGAAGATCACAGCACAATGTGACAGTATGTTGTAAGTGATGTAAAAACTTGCTTCAGTCTAATAATGATGGGACACTTCTGTACCAGACACTGTGTGCTGTGCGCATCTTGTCCCCCGGGCCCGTGATTTCTTTTACTTACAGATCAGGAATTCTCCCAAAAATACACTACTCATTCAGTAGTCCAAACTGCTATGAGAAGGGCATGTAAACATATTGAGATAACAAAACTAAAAAGACCTCCATTTGCACATGAAGAGGCTAACATCATTGGCCTTAAAGGTGTGGTCCGGAACGAACATTTAAACCTAAATGTCTATGTCATAATTTATCTCTTTTCTAATATGGTTTAATGAAAAAATCTCTACAGTTCCTTCACTCCAATATCTAACTGCTTTACTTTATTACCTACTTCTTGCTTGATGACACTTTGAGAACTCCCAGTGCATGCTGGGATACTCAAAAGAGACGTCATTATGGGGCGGAGGCTGAGGTCACTGCCCTGAAATGAAGTGTCATCAGTGATGTACTTTTCAGGGACTGGGCTAATCCTTGCTCTACTGAGCATGTGTCGGTTGTCAATTCTAAATGATGCTCAGTAGGATCTTGTCACTGTGCATTAATCTTTTAATGCGCAGTGACAGTGTGCTCCCTCTCCAACTCTGATGAGAAGTGGCGAGCTGGAAAGAGTGCACATTTAGTGTACATTTTAAGAAAAAAAAAAGCAACAACCAGCCTCACCCTTGCAAATAATATAACTTTTGGAGGGCACGGCTGGTCTCTGCTCACCTGGTAATCTTATCTTACAATATGCACTGACAGTGCACTCTATGGCTGGCTCGTCACTTCTCATTAAATTTGGTGAAGGATTGCAATGTCACTGCACAATAATAATAATAAATTTAATTTCTATAGCGCCGACATATTCCGCAGCACTTTACATTTCAGAGGGGACTTGTACAGAAAATAGACATTGCAGCATAACAATAATCACATAGATTATAACAAATAGCAAGAGGAATTAGGGCCCTGCTCGCAAGCTTACAGTCTATGAGGAAAAAAAGGGGAGACCCGAAAGGTGGGTGGTAACAGTTGCCCTGATTGTATGGACCAGCCATAATGTTAAGTGTGTAACAGTACAGACAGACACAGAGGACTAATGGATGCATAAAGCATGTGGGAACATGATGCAGGGAACCTGGTTATGTTCTTAAAAATGTACTTGGGTTTTATCAGAATAACAAATGTAATTTATGGCAAAATTAATGAGATATTGAAAGGATACGTTATGATGTAGGATATCTATCAGGGCACTTTTTATTAAGTAGATATTATAATATACACTGCTCAAAAAAATAATGGTTACACAAACAAGACGATGTAACTCAAAGTCAATCACTTTTGTGAAATTATCCTGTGCAGTTCTGAAGCAACATTGATTGTGAATCAGTTTATCCTGCTGGTGAGCAAATGGAACAGACAAGTAGAAATGATCAGCAATTAGCAAGACAACACCTATAAAGGAGCTGTTGTGCAGGGGGGACCACACACCATTTATCTGTTCTCATCCTTGGCCATTGTTTTGGTCACTTTTGTATTTTGTCATTGCTCTCACCCCTAGAGGTACTGTACAGTAGCATGAGGCAGAAGTGGCTCAGGTAGTGCAGCTTATCCAGGATGGCACATCAATGCGAGCTGTGGCAAGAAGGGTAACTGTCAAAATAAAAAAATGGTTAAAGCATTTGTATTTTGATATATAAGTTGGTTTTTGGTATGCACCTGTTCAGATTAATTCTTGGTGTCTCAGTCAGTTTTCTGTCAGCAGCGTCCAGAGTGTGGAGCAGACACCAGGAGACGTGGAGGGGGCCGTAGGAGGGCAACAACCCAGCAGCAGGACCGCTACCTCAGCCTTTGTGCAAGGAGGAACAGGAGGAGCAGTGTCAGAGCCCTGCAAAATGACCTCCAGCAGGCCACTAACATCCATGTGTCTGCTCAAACTGTCAGAAACCGACTCCATGAGGGTGGTATGAAGGCCCGATGTCCACAAGTGGGTGTTGTGCTTACAGCCCAACACCGTGCAGGGCGATTGGCAAATTTCACATTGACGCCCTGTACTCTTCATCGATGAGAGCAGGTTCACACTGAGCACATGTGAGAGTCTGGAGACACTCTCAATATGTTGACATGCCCTTCTCATAGCAGTTTGGACTACTGAATGAGTAGCGCATTTTTGGGAGAATTCTTGATCTGTAAGTAAAAGAAATCACGGGCCCGGGGGACAAGATGCGCACAGCACACAGTGTCTTGCACAGAAGTGTCCCATCATTATTAGACTGAAGAATATTGCACAGTGACTAGATCTAGAGCATATGTCGGAATTGACAACTGACACATGCTCAGTAGAGCAGGGACTAACCCAGTCCCTTAAACAGAGGTCCAAGCCGTCTCGTGTGTATATCCCAGCATGAATTGGGAGATCCCAAACAAAGCATCATCAATCAAGAAGTAGGTACAAAAAAATTAGTAGTGAGGGCACAATAAGAAGTGTTTTTATTGAAGTATATTAAAAAACAGATTAGATTGAGGCATTAAATAGACAGACATTTAGGAATATAATAACTTAGTTATGGACCGGGTCTTTTTTCAACCTAACTATGTAACTATGCACAATCAATGGAGAAAGATTGAACTTGATGGACCTAGGTCATTTTTAAATCTATGTAACTATATATAACCACTTTAATGGCAAGGTAATAGAAATATTCTAGCATCCATATAATAAACAAAGATTAAAATTTAAGAGTACCGTAAGCTTCAGAAGTTTAGTGCATCTAATTGGCCACAATTTTGTAACGTGCCTTGTACCTATTACTGGCACATTTCCATTTCTCATTCTGTCACCAGATTGCTTCTTTGATTTCAAAAACCGCATGAACAAGAATGAGCGCCTCCTTTTTACCAGTTTAAAAAGAAATCTTACAAAAGTGGGCAATGCTACAGATGAGGATTCTCAGATTGTTTTGCCAAAAATCACTGCTTATCAACACCATTAGCGAGTACTTGGAACGTCGAGGCGTATGACACCACATGGGAAATAGTGCACATACCTTAACAACTGGATTTAGCAGAACCACCCCAGATTTCTTCGTTATAACCTGTTTTGTAGTATAATGATGTTCTATAAGCTGTGGGATTGTTGGAAAGCCAGTTCCTTCAAACCTATATAAATTCTGTTTAGAGGGGAACACAAAAAACAAAAAAAAAAAAACACAAATCACAATTTGAGAATGGGAGAAAAAAAATAAAATTAAGGTTTAGTCACACAAGAATTTAATTATGTAGCAATGACTGAACTTTATATATTTCCCCATCAGTGTCCTGTAGTGTGGAATATTGATGTTTCGAGAGCACCGAGGAGAAAATAATAAAAATTAGGTAAAAAAAATCAAATCCAGTATAAATATATGGTACATTTGTCTTCATGCTACTGATTACAATAATTGCTGATATTTACAATATATGTCAACGCAGATGCATAAAGATGAATGAAAACTGTATAATATTGTCATCAATATGGTTGAAAACAAAAATAAATATGGAAAAAACAGAAAGATTTGAGTGTTACCCAAAGAAGTGGCAATCACCTAATCCTGACATTTTGTAAAAACAATGTACATCATTCAGCCAGTGCCTGCGTTCTGACTAGGTGCCTGGCGCAGAATGGATGGCTAGTTGTGTTGACCACCCAAAAGTGAAATTGTTTGCAGCTGCCACAAAGGATACATTGCTTATAAGTATTAAATCAGCGGCTACTGAATTTAATAACCGTAACTTATTTTGCTCGCTTATAAAGCACCATTTATTCCACTACACTTTACAAAAATAACGACCACTGTCTCCATTGGAGTTCACAAGATTTAATTTCCCTATGAGAATGTCTTTGGAAGAAACCTGGAGGACCTGGAGGTAATCAACACAAATGCGGGGAGAAAAAACAAACTCCTTGCAGAAGTCGTCCTTGGCGGGATTTAAACCTAGGAACCCAGAGCTGCAAGGAAAGTTACATTCATCCATTTACAAAATTGCCAGAATTGTATTAACGTTTGGCCAGGAGCTATTCATACCAATTCTCCCCCATACAAGAATGCTTGATTTCCGTGAGAATGTAAAAAGTTGCAGTCAGATGTCTCTGACGGGAATATCCCCAACAGAGGCAAAGAATTAGGCACAATAAGCATAAAATGGGGGCAAAAGAGAAACTATGATTATACATGAGCTTATAAAGGCAGCATCCTAAAAAGACAAAGCTCAGCTCACATCCAGCCTATATTACAGGGAGGGACACGCCAATAAGAGAAAAATCTGAAACATGTATAACGCTGCAAACTGCATATCAGGAGGTCTGAACATGTACAAACTTCCCCCCTCCCTCAGTGTTATGCTCTAGGTCTATTCCCCCTGCCTGCACCAGAAAAGGGGCAAGGGCGCATGTACTGCTCTGGCTGGAGAAGCTGTCGGCAAACACCAAGTGTTCTCCTGGAGCCCCAAGAAGAAAATGGACATAAATGATAGCATCCCACCAGTTTGTACTGGAGCCCCGAATGCTCATTGTAGCATTGCGCCATATCTTATTTATTTATTTTTTTAAAGCCCACTGATGAATCTGGAAAAATTGAGAGGGGAAACCTATCGGTTTATGGATTCATGAAAATATCCTCATTAAGATACGCATCAATAGTATCAATATACCATCGGGATAATTACTCACGGATTATGGGTAAACATTTTATAAATCGGCCTATTCTTTACTCGAGCTTGGGTTACGTGCCGAGAGGCTGGCTGGGACCATCTTTGACCTCCATGTCCGATTACCACAAGTGCGCCTTCAGGACTGTCTTGGGCACATTTTCTGCTGGTTGCATATTTTACGATGATATGGCACCCTATCAGTTCCACCCATGCTATTTTTCGTGATATAATATTTTCTCCTCCAATTACCTTTATCATAGTTTTAACTATCTTCATTTAATTTCTTTTTTAGCTACACATGATTTAGAATACCTGGTTCCTTTACCAGTTCTAGGGCTCATTAGGGTAAGCAAAGATATGTCATTGAGCGGGGGCGCCATATCGTCCATATTAGGGCACCAACCCGCACGGATGGGCAGTCAGTTAAGGGCATATCTATGGGCAGATGGACCCCATGCTGCGTGCTTTATCTCACCAGTGAGTGATGTTACTGCGGTTAGCCCTGTTTTTGGCTTATTTTTCTATTTTTTCCTCACTTATTTTTGTTTTTGAGTGTTAGTTTTAAATATATTTAATGAAAGTATAGAGTTTTAGGTTTTTTTCCTTAATATGTCCTTCCCAGGAACACGTAGGACCCACAAGTGGAATAAATTGCAAAAAACTATGCATACATCAACAGCACAATAGGTATAAGTAAGTGAACACCAATAAAAACACAACAAAAAAGGAATATCTACATAACATGAGAGGTGTGTATAATATACACGATGGAGGCCCGATGCTATCGCATCGGGACGGCTGTGACGTCTCTAAGGGGGCAGGCTTCGCCGCACTGAGAATCTGTCGTCCCCAAGCACTCACCTACCCATCCACTTTCTCTTTCCACCATGGGCTGAGTTATCCTGTCTGTGCTCTCTCCTGTCATCTGTCTGTGTCTCAATCTATATTTAATGTATATATGTGATTTCTATGTCTTTTCTATGTGCCTATGTATTATCGATGTATGTTATCTGGACTTATCATCTATCAATGTGTGCGACACACTGTAAAGTGTATTTTGCTTTGTAGGTGCAGTGAGATGCTTTAACCTTTTTTTTTTTTTTTTTTTGTACAGCGTGTATTATTTTAGGTCCAGTTGACCAGCGACACGGTGTAACGTGTCTTTTGTAGGTCCAGCAACATGCTGTAACAAGTACTATTTTATGTCCAGTGTCATGCTGTAACGAGCATTTTTTATGTCCAGTGACACGCTGTAACGTGTATTTTTTAGGTACTGCGACACGTTGTAACGTGTATTTTTTCAGTCCAGCGACACACTAACGTGTATTTTGCAGTGAGAAGCTTTAACCTTGCTACTGCTGCCCGGCAAGGAGGGTACCCTGGTGGTCTGGATCCCAGTGGCGGGGAGAAGTCCTTGCAGAGTGGGGTCCTGGCGATGGGTGAGTCCCAGCAGAGGGGGGGTGACATATTGGAAGTGAAGTGTGTGTGTGGGGTGTGTGTCCTGCCGCTGCCTGCCCACCCACCTCCAGGCACTCACAGCCGTTAGGAAACACTGTGGTTTGCTGCCAGTGCTGGAGATGGGGTGCGGCGGCATCACCAGAGGGCACCAGCACCCCATATCCAGCACAGGCCGCAGTCTTTCCTGCCAGCTGTGACTGCACGGAGGTGGGTGGGCAGGCAGGTAGCGGCAGGAACCGGCGACGGCAGGTCCTGGCGGCGTTTCAGCGGCGCTTCTGGCGGCAGGTTCCGGCGGCGGGTCCAGTGGCGGCGGGTGGGGTCCGGCGTGGGTGTCCCGGCGCCCCATCTCCAGCACAGGCCGCGGTCTTTCCTGCCGGCTGTGACTGCACGGAGGTGGGTGGGCAGGCAGCGGCGGAATCCGGCGCGTGTAGTCAGGAAGTGGCATGTCCATCGGCGGGTCCAGTGGCAGCGGGTGTGGTCCGGCGTGGGTGCCCCGGCGCTGGTACTGCGGAGGGGCCTGTTACCGCCACCGGATGCCATATTGGAATACCCATCACTTGGATATTCCAATATGGCGGTCGGCGTACTTCCGGTTGGCGCGGTGAATTATGAGATTCGAGGATATCCAGACAGAAATGGATGACGGACAATTGAAGGCAATTATGTATATAGATTTTTATTACCATGTGTTTTGCCTCTTGCGTACAGCACATGCAGATGGCCGGATGTGTCCTTTGTGGACACTCATGCATTTTGAAAATGAATATTTTGTGATGTGTTTACACATCTTCTGAAGTGCAGGCAGGATTTTCATAATTTGCATATTTTCGATACATTTTTAAATATATATCTTTCTTGCCTTTAATGGAAATCCGTCACCCCTTTTTTCGAATATGAGCTGCCGGCACCGACTTCAGTGGCTTATCTACAGCATTCTGTGATGCTATAGATAAGGCACCGATGTAACCGGAAAGAAAAGTTAGATTATACTCAGCGGGGGGGGGGGGGGGCGCCCTCCCATCTTCATACGATGCCGTCCTCTTCTTTCCTTCCTGTCGTGGCACCTGCGCAGGAGCCATGACAGGAAGGAAAGAAGAGGACGGCATTGTATGAAGATGGGAGGCACCGGACCGCGACACTCATCAGACCAGACCACCGCCCCCCCGGGTGAGTATAGTTTCTTTTTTTTTTTCTTTTTCCGGTTACATCGGGGCCTTATCTATAGCATTACAGAATGCTGTAGATAAGCCCCTGATGTCGGTGCCGGCATCTCATATTCGAAAAAAGGGGTGACAGATTCCCTTTTATTTTGAGTTCCTTTTATTAGCAAAGGTATATTTGTATTTGTTTGTGTACATTTTATTTTGTCATTATATACTTGTTGCTATTTAACAATAATCTGGCCAATCTGCTGCAGGACAGGGAAACAAAAGTCACTAGATATAGCGTGTTGGCAGTCTCTTTTAAGGAAGGAAACAGAATTTTCCAAAACGTTTGCAGGATTGAACAGACTTAGGCCTGTTTCACACTTCCGTTTTTTCAAATCCGTCAAAATCCGTTGTTTTCCGTCAAAAAACGGATCCGCCATTTTTTGCAGGATCCGTTTTTTTGGTCCCATAGACTTCCATTACGGTTACCGCGGATCCGTCAAAAAAACGGATCCGTTTTTAAAAAAACGGATCCGTTTGCATCAGTTTCCGTCAAAAAAACGGAAACGGATCCGTTTGGCGGACACAAAAACGGAAGTGTGAAACAGGCCTTACATGAACTGTGTGACGTCACATGCTGCTGTACCTGTGGACGCATTAACTTTTTTTTTCACGTTCAGACACGCCACCGGCCAGGACTGCCTGTTCACTACATGGCAGCTCTAATTGCTTCTTTAATTTGCCAAAAACCTCTGCTCACCCATCGAATGCAGCTCTTCTTTCAATTGGATGCAACCAAGAACTTTGCTGGACTGCATAGCGGTGAATAGAGTAATCACCTACTTTGTTAGTGTATAGTGTTTTTGTTTGTTTTTTACTATGTTTGCTGAGTTTATTACTGTCACATATGATATGATGGCAGGGTGGGTAAATAAGACTGAACTCCACATTTCAATTTGCATAAATCCCCTATTTGCAAGCCTGGTTTGTCACCTACCCCAGAGCTTTCTATTCGGTACACATATCTTTTTTATGTTTTTATTGATGTTCATGCACATATATATCTTTTGTAATTTAGCACACTTGTTGCGGGTCCTACGTGTTCCTGGGAAGGACTCACTAGCACATAGGTATATAGAAACCTATTTATGGCTTCTTGAGTGTATGTTATGTAAGTTTGCACACGTTTGACAGGGTGTGCGACACACCTTTGTGCAGATTTTGTTTTTTTTTTAGCCACTGCATGCAGGACACTACTGAAAATCAAAATGTATTTGAACACAGCAGCTACTTTATAGAAGGACGGAGCTTCAGCCCTTGATTCTGAGGATAGTCAGAGGTTGAAAGGGTCAGGAAACACTAACTCTTATCAGCCTGTGGCCTACAATGAATGAACAGTGAAGTGGGAAAATGGGAAGTAACATGATTTTTAAGTGCAGGAAAATGTTTGTTGGCCAGTACAAAATAGGACATTAGATGCCCTACTAATAATGTAGCAGTCCTATGTAGCAGCCTTTTCGGCCTTGTCCTTGTCCCACCCTAGGTGTTGTTCTGTCATTCATCATTTTTAAATTAATATACACTGCTCAGCATTTCTACTTCTTCATACAATAAAGGCAGACCGTTTGTGATAAAACAATGTGAGAGAAGAACAGGAACTGGCATGTAAGATAGTATTAGGTGAAAAGCCTATGGTGAACATCTTCGTTAAAGTATCAAATCCAAGAAGGGGACCGAGGTTTGATAATGAGACGATGTGTGTGCGAGATGTATCCGACTTGAATTAAAGTACGTAGTGTTTGGTATGGCGGCCAAAAAACTCCCAACCAGGCCAAATAAATAGGAAGGATATCAATGTAGAGACCATACCAGACATTGTGAAAAATATTGCCATCATTATACAAAAACGCCCATTACTAGTGTGCCAAATACACAATACGAAGCGGCAGCAAAGTGTTAGCCCTGTTGGAGAGCCAGAAATATTCCTGTAGGTCACTTTTGTTGTCTCAATAGCAGTGTTCCTCAACTCTAGCCCTCAAGAGCCTCCTACAGATCATGTTTTTAGCACTTAGTATTGCCTAGGTGTTGGAATTATCATGTGCCATACTATGGAAATCCTGAAAATAGGATCTGTTGGTGGCTCCTGAGGACAAGAGATAAGGAACTCTGCTCTATAGGTTCTCCACCATCTGACTGCAATAACAACCTCATCTAGAGGAATGACGGTAAACCGGGAAACCGCATCCAAAGTGACCCACACATGACCCTTCACACCTACCGGAGTGGTTGACAGGCTTCCCTCTTACAGTAAGATAATGTCTCCAGCTCATGAATAATCCATATTGATTACATGTAGTATACACCACAGCATGGCATTGATTAAGCAGTATATCATCAAAAGGAATACTGCATAAATCCAAAGCAAAGAGGCCCCTGTAGCCCCCCCACACACGTCCCCAGATCTGGGTCTCTATTACAAATCTGACCTTGACCTTAAAGTTAGAGGGAATTTAGATTTATTGCAAATCCAATAGTACTAATTACTAATAATTATGTCACATTATGATGGAAAGCCAACAGAGATCATTACCAAACAACTGTACCAAGAACCGTATCACCATTAATACTGCAATACGAGATAGTACCGCCAGACCTTAACCACATACTATTAGCATTAACAGTAGTGATAAAACCAGAATGAGGATCCTTAAGCAAAACCACTGTACTAAGACTGATTTTACACCACCAAGGTGGAGAACAGTGACCATCTTTCGGATCACAGTCGTTTACTTTAACTTTTCCATTTGGCTTAGACCACACCTTCCATTCAGAATAATGACCCTCCATCGTGCCTCCTTATAGTAAAGACCCTCCATCGTGCCTCCTTATAGTAATGACCCTCCATCGTGCCTCCTTATAGTAATGACCCTCCATCGTGCCTCCTTATAGTAATGACCCTCCATCGTGCCTCCTTATAGTAATGACCCTCCATCGTGCCTCCTTATAGTAATGACCCTCCATCGTGCCTCCTTATAGTAATGACCCTCCATCGTGCCTCCTTATAGTAATGACCCTCCATCGTGCCTCCTTATAGTAATGACCCTCCATCGTGCCTCCTTATAGTAATGACCCTCCATCGTGCCTCCTTATAGTACTGATCCTCCATCAAGGCTCCTTATAGTAATGACCCTACATTTATTTTTAAGTTCATGTTTTGTTTTCAGTGGTTGTCGAGTACTAATTTATGCTCTACAAATTTACAATACAAATATACAGTGGTTGCAGAAAGTATTCAGACCCCTTTAAATTTTTCACTCTTTTTTTCATTGCAGCCATTTGGTAAATTCAAAAAAGTTTATTTTTCTCTCATTAGTGTACACGCTGCACCCCATCTTGACTGAAAAAAAATCAGAAATGTAGATATTTTTGCAAATTTTTTAATAAAGAATAACTGAAATATCACATGGTCATAAGTATTCAGCCCCTTTGCTCAGCATTGAGTAAAAGCACGCTTTTGATGTAATACAGCTATTAGTCTTCTTGGGAATGATGCAACAAGTTTTTCACAACTGAATTTGGAAATCCTCTGCCATTCTTCCTTGCAGATCTTCTCCAGTTCCATCAGGTTGGATGGTGAACGTTGGAGGACAGCCATTTTCAGGTCTCTCCAGAGATGCTCATTTGGGTTTAGGTCAAAGCTCTGGCTGGGCCAGTCAAGAATGGTCACAGAGTTGTTCTGAAGCCACTCCTTTGTTATTTTAGCTGTGTGCTTAAGGTTGTTGTCTTGTTGGAAGGTGAACCTTTGGTCAAGTCTGAGGTCCAGAGCACTCTGGAAGAGGTTTTCATCCAGGATATCTCTGTACTTGGCCGCATTCATGTTTCTTTCAATTGCAACCAGTCGTCCTGTCCCTGCAGCTGAAAAATACCCCTTAGAATGATGCAGCCACACCATGTTTCACTGTTGGGATTGTAGTGGGCAGGTGATGAGCAGTGCCTGGTTTTCTCCACACATACCACTTAGAATGAACACCAAAAAGTTCTCTCTTTGTCTCATCACACCAGAGAATCTTAGTTCTCATAGTTTGGGAGTCCTTCATGTGTTTTTTAGCAAACTCTATGCAGGCTTTCATATATCTGGCACTGAGGAGAGGCTTCCGTTGAGCCACTCAGCCATAAAAGCCTGACTGGTGGAGGGCTGCAGTGATAGTTGACTTTGTGGAACTTTCTCCCATCTCCCTACTGCATCTGTGGAGCTCAGCCACTGTGATCTTGGGGTTCTTCTTTACCTCTCTCACCAAGGCTCTTCTCCCACGATTGCTCAGTTTGGCTGAACAACCAGGTCTAGGAAGACTTCTGGTGGTCCCAAACTTCTTCCATTTAAGGATTATGGAGGCCATTGTGCTCTTAGGAACCTTGAATGCTGCAGAAATTATTTTTTAACCGTGTGCCTTGCTACAATTCTGTCTCTGATCTCCTTGCCAGTATCTTTGACCTCATGATTTTCATTTGGTCTGACATGCACTGTGAGGTCTTATGTAGACAGGTGTGTGCCTTTACAAATCAAGTCCTATCAGTTTAATTAAACACAGCTGGACTTCAATGAAGGAGTATAACCATCTGAAGGAGGGTCACAAGGAAATGGACAGCATGTGACTTAAATATGAGTGTTTGAGTAAAGGGTCTGAATACTTATGACCATGTGATATTTCAGTTTTTCTTTTTTAACAAGTTTACAAAAATTTCGACATTTCTGCTTTTTTTCCAGTCAAGATGGGATGCAGAGTGTACATTCATGATTAAAAAATGAACTTTTTTGAACTTACTAAATGGCTGCAATGAAACAAAGTGAAAAAATTTAAAGGGGTCTGAATACTTTCTGTAACCACTGTAGATGTTTCATACAGATCAGCACACGGCCATGTGTATGGTCTTTTTTTCTATTGATTTTCAATATTTGTGCAGCACCCCAATTTGATACGGCTGTGTCCTCCTCCTTTGCTTAAATTACTTGAGGTATCAAGATTTCATTTATTAGGTTTTAGTGATGAGCTTTTTTTTTTTTTTTTTTTTACAGACACTAATGCAACAATGCCTTCAATCACAAGATCAATGCAAGAAAAGCATTAAATCTGTAAAAAAAAAAAAAATAACTTCGGTATAGAAATTTCACAGATACTATTTATTACTAGGCAAGTGAGTATTCTAACTATATCGTCATTTTTCTGCAGATTTTTCAACTCCAAGAAGATTCTCAAGAGGGAAAAAAGTTCCCAGAATAAGTTAATATAAAAAGGTGAAGGCAACAGCACCCTTCATCAGTGAACAGACAAGAGACCTGGGCAAAGTGCATTGTGCGGGTCCTGAAGTAGCCATTTGGCTATTCGTGTTCTAGCCTCAGGGCTGGGAAAACAGTGGCGCCTGGCACCAACTAAGGCCTGTTTCACACATCAGTTTTTTTTGTCAGTCAACATCCGCTAAAATGGCGGATAGCGGATCCGTTCCTGTACTGACCACAACGTTTGTCACCGGAACGTTATTTTAACGGATCCGTCAAAGGAAGAATTTTAACCCCTTCACTACCAAGGGTCGTTTGCACGTTAACTCCCGGGCCAATTTTTACAATTCTGACCACTGTCCCTTTATGAGGTAATAACTCTGAAACGCTTCCATGGATCCCGGTGATTCTGACATTGTATTTTCGTGACATATTGTACTTCATGTTAGTGGTAAAATTTCATTCAAATAACTTGCGTTTATTTGTGAAAAAAACAGAAATTTGGCGTAAGTTTTTAAAATTTCGCAATTTTCCAACTTTGAATTTTTATGCCCTTAAATCACAGAGATATGGCACACAAAAAAACTTAATAAATAGCATTTCCCACATGTTTACTTTACATCAGCACAATTTTGGAACCAAATTTTGTTTTGTTAGGAAGTTATAAGGGTTAAAAGTTGACCAGCGATTTCTCATTTTTGTACCACCATTTTATTTTTACGGACCACATCACATTTGAAGCCACTTTGAGGGGTCTATATGATAGAAAATACCCAAAAGTGACCCCTTAAGGTGCTCAAAACCACATTCAAGAAGTTTATTAACCCTTCAGGTGCGTCACAGGAATTTTTTTTGAATATTTAAAAAAAATAATGAACATTTAACTTTTTTTCACAAAAAAATACTTCAGGTTCAATTTTTATTATTTTACCAAGTGTAACAGGAGAAATTGGACTGCAAAAGTTATTGTGCAGTTTGTCCTGAGTACGCTGTTACCTGATATGTGGGGGGGAACCACTGTTTCGGCGCATGGCAAAGCTCAGAAGGGAAGGAGCGCCGTTTGACTTTTTCAATGCAAAATTGGCGGGAATTCAGATCGGACGCCATGTCACGTTTGGAGAGCCCCGATGTACCTCAACAGTGGAAATCCCCCACAAGTGACCCCATTTAGGAAACTAGACCCCCCCAAGGAACTTATCTAGATGTGTGGTGAGAACTTTGAACCCCCAAGGGCTTCACAGAAGTTTATAACGTACAGCAGTACAATTAAAAAATAATATTTTTTCCACAAAAATGATCTTTTCACCCCCAAGTTTTATTTTCCCAAGGGTAACAGGACCCTAAAAGTTATTCTACAATTTGTCCTGAGTACGCTGATACCCCATATGTGGGTGTAAACGACTATTTGGGCGCATGGCAGAGATCAGAAGGGAAGCAGCACCATTTGACTTTTTTGGCTGGAATATAGATCGGACACCATGTCGCGACTGGAAAACCCCTGATGTACCAAAACAATAGAAACCCCCCACAAATGACACCATTTTGGAAACTAGACCCCCTCAAGGAACTTATCTAGATGTGTGGTGAGCACTTTGAACCCCCCAGTGCTTCACATTAGTTTATAACTCACGGGCCTGAAAATAAAAAAATCGTATTTTTTCCACAAACATGATCATTTAGTCACCAATTTTTTTTATTTTCCCAAGGGTAACAGGAGAAATTGGACCCCAAAAGTTGTTATCCAATTTGTCCTGAGTACACTGATACCTCATATGTGGGAAAAAACTACTGTATGGGCAACGCGTTGGGGCTCGGAAGGGAACTAGTGACGTTTTGGAATGCAGACTTTGATGGAATGATCTGCGGGTGTCACGTGCGTTTGGAGAGCCCCTGATGTACCTAAACTATTGAAACTCCCCACAAGTGGCCCCATTTTGGAAACTAGACCCCCCACGGAACTTATCTAGATGTGTGGTGAGCACTTTGAATCCCCAAGTGCTTCACAGAAGTTTATAACGCCCGGGCGTGAAAATATAAAAATTATTTTTTTCCACAAAAATTATATTTTTGCCCCCAATTTTTTATTTTTTCTAAGAGTAGGCTGATACCCCATATGTGGGGGTAAAACACTGTTTGGGCGCATGGCAGAGCTTGGAAGGGAAGGAGCACCATTTGACTTATTCAACGCAGGATTGGCTGGAGTTGAGATCAGACGCCATTGTTGCATTTGGAGAGCACCTGATGTGGAAACAGTGGAAACCCGCCAATTATAACTCCAACCCTAACCCCAACACACCCCTAACCCTAATCTCAGCCCTAACTCTTGCCCTAGCCATAACCCTAAAGGGAAAATGGAAATAAAAACATTTTCTTTTAATTTTATTATTGTTCCCTAACGAAGGGGGTGATAACGGGGGGTTCATTTACTATTTATGGCGGTTTTTATGTTTTACAGCTGTCGCACGCTAAAAGACACTTTTTATTGTAAAAATAGTTTTTGCATCACCACATATTGAGAGCTATAATTTTTCCATATTTTGACCCACCGAGTCATGTGAGGTCTTATTTTTTGCGGAACGAGTTGACGTTTTTATTGGTATCATTTTCGGGCACGTGACATCTTTTGATCGCTTTTTATTCCGATTTTTGGGATGCAGAATTAACAAAAACCAGCGTCTCATGAATTTCTTTTGGGGGGTGCGTTTACACCGTTCCGCGTGCGGTAAAATTGATAAAGCGCTTTTATTCCTCGGGTCAGTACGGTTACAGCGATACCTCATTTAGGTCTTTTTTTATGTTTTGGCACTTTTATGCAATGAAAACAATTTTATATAAAAATTATTATTTTTGCATCGCTTTATTCTTTATTTTGCGAGCTATAACTTTTTTATTTTTTTGTGGATGATACTGTGTGGCGGCTCGTTTTTTGCGGGACGAGATGACGTTTTCAGCGGTACCATGGATATTTATATGCATCTTTTTGATCGCGCGTTATTGTACTATTTGTTCGGGGGTATGATAAATCATTTTTTGCTTCGTTTTTTATTTTTTAAGGGATTAGCTAAAGGGGTTAAGTAATGGGACAGTTTTATAGGGCGGCTCGTTACGGATGCGGCGATACTAAATATGTGTACTTTCAATGTTTGTTTTTATTTCCAAAAAATGAATTTATTTGGGAATATTTTTTTTTTTTTAATTTAGCGATTTTTTAAAAATTATTTTTACACTTTTTTAACTTTATTACATTGTCCCAGGTGGGACATCACTGTCCTGTGACAGATCGCTGATCTGTCACATCACAGATCACTGTGACAGATCAGCGATCTGTCACAGGCACTGCTGCGGACTTCCTCATGCCTGCGCTTTGCAGGCAGTGAGGAAGTCAGCTCCCTACAGGCCCCCGAAGGTCCCCGTCGCCATCTTGGATTCGGGGGCCTGCAGGGAAAGAGCCCCCAGCAGCAGCGCTGCACATTTCGCTGATGTGGGGGCTCAGGGAAGCACGGAGGGAGCCCCCTCCCTGCCGATGCTTCCCTTTAACCCCCGGTACAGAATATGGTCAAGCCACTTGCTCAAAGTCTGTCAACTTGTCTTGAACCTGATACCAGTAATCCATGACACACTGCTTGACAAGACCCTTAAAGCAGATCAGTAAAAGCTCCCATTCTAACCTATCCGAGGGAAGCACAGCATAGCGGGCGAGACACTAAGCTCGGGAAAGAGAGTTTACTACCTTACAATTCCATATTTCCAGGTTAAAATCTGCTTGAAAGCAGCAAGGTCTGAAAAAAATCTGATTTTTCTGTTCTTGCAGATATGTAGTAGTTCTTCTGAAGCTGCTAAAACTACATGAAGCAGATGACGAAGGACTCAGTGTCCTGCAACATTTAAACTGATTTTCCATGTGACAACTGTAACCTTATTGTGAAGATCTCAACTTGGGAAAAAAAAAAAAAAAAAAAAATCGGCATTATCAGGGTACCGAAAGTGCACCCATCAAAAACACTCTGTGTGCATAAAGCCCAAGCCTCCTGTATATTTTTGTTAGGAGGGAACCACCTATATACCAACGTGGGATCAACTACCCAGCCCAAGACTCGGAGTCCGTGGAAGTTAAGTTTATTCTGAAACGTAAAGTGCTGCGGAATATGTTGGCGCTATAGAAATAAAAATTATTATTATTAGAATTAAGCAAATACTTTATCTATTTGCTTAAAGGTAATCCATCACCTCATTTTAGCCCTATCAGCTGCCGGCACCGCCATCAGGGGCTTATCTACAGCATTCTGTAATGCTGTAGAAAAGCCCTCGAGGGAACCTTAAAGATAAGAAAAACAAGTTATATTACACTCACCTGGGGGCGGTGGGTGTCGCGGTCTGGTCCGGCGCCTCCTATTTTCATACAATGCCATCCTCCTCGTTACTTCTGCTGTGGCTCCGGCGCAGGCGTACTTTCTCTGCCCTGTTGAGGGCAGAGCAAAGTACTGCAGTGCGCAGGCGCCGGGAAAGGTCAGAGAGGTCCAGCGCCTGCGTACTGCAGCACTTTACTCTGCCCTCAACAGGGCAGAGAAAGTACGCGTGCGCAGGAGCCGCGGCAGAGGTAAGGAGGAGGACGGCATCGTATTAAGATGGGAGGCGCCGGACGGAACCGCGACACCCACCAGACCGGACTCCAGGATGAGTATAATCTAAATCGTTTTTGTAATCTTTCAGGTTACATCGGGGGCTTATCTACAGCATTACAGAATGCAGTAGATAAGCCCCTGATGGCAGTGCCGGCAGCCGGGGTGACAGATTCCCCTTAATTCTATAAGCTTAAGCCTTTACGGACATTGTACACATCAGAACTTCCTATTTTGTGTAGTAGTTTTCAGCCATATATGTGGTATCGAAGCAAGCAGGAGAAATTGCATAACACATTTTTGGTCCAATTTCTCAGTTTTCCCTTGTACAGATGAAAAATTTGGGGCTAAAGCGACATTTAAATTAAAAAAAAAAAGTATTTTTTTTTCTTCTACTTTACATTAATGCCTGTGAAGTATCTGAAGGGTTAACATTTCTGAATGTGGTATTGAATATGGTGAGGGGTAGATTTTAAAACTGGGTACTGTCTCAGGTTTTCTTCCTTGTAGGACCCTCAAACTAACTTCAAATGTGGCCCCTAAAAATGTAGGCTGCAAATATAAATGGAAAAAAAAAAATTTAAAAAAAATTGACACTAAATTTTTAAATCTGGTAAGAAAATAAAACCAGTTGTTCATTGTAATAATACTCATGTAAACTAGACATGCGAAAAATATAACTTATTAACTATTCTGTATGGTATGACCATCTGTTTCAAAGGCACAAAAATTCAAAAGATTTAAAAATTGTGAATTTGTCTACATTTTTGAAAAATTGTAGATATATTCATAAATAAATGCAAATCATATTGCCCTGAATTTAAGGCTGAGTTGACACGTGGCGTTTTTTTCGCGTTTCCGCGGCGGTTTTAACCGCGCGATTTTGCCGCGAAAACGCGAAAAATAAGCATCCCATGCATTCCTATGGGATTCCGCAATGCTGTGCTAATGCTGCGGTTTTTACCGCGGCGGAATCGCTTCGCGGTAAAAACCGCAGCATGCTCATTAATTTGTGGAATCGCGGCGATCCCGCACCCATAGGAATGCATTGTTCCGCTTACTTCCCGCATGTGGCTGTGCCCACCATGCGGAAAGTAAGCAGAACATTTGCGGATGGTACCCACGGTCCGGAGGAGAGGAGACTGGGTACCATATCCCTGTAAAAAATAGAATTTAAAATAAAAAATATTGTTATTCTTACCTTCCGACGTCCCGCGCAGCCTTTCTGCTTCTCTTCACGCTCTCGTTCCCAGTAGTCCTTTGCGAAAATGCCCGTGATGGCGTCCGTTCTCGCGGGATCGCGATGTCTCGCGGTCATTCGCGCGACGTCATCGCGAATTACCGCGAGACGTCGCGATCCCGCGAGAACGGACGTCATCGCGGGCATTTTCGCAAAGGATTACTGGGAACGCCTGCGCGGGACGTCGGAAGGTAAGAATAACACTATTTTTTATTTTTTTTTTACATTCTATCTTTTACTATTGATGCCGCATAGGCGGCCTCAGTAGTAAAAAGTTGCTCACACTTGTCAAACACTATGTTTGACAAGTGTGACCAACCTGTCAATCAGTTCTCCAAGCGATGCTACAGATCGCTTGGAGAACGCTAGCATTTTGCAAGCTAAATACGCTTGCAAAATGCTAGTTTTTCCGCGGGAATTTAAAATGCGATTTTCCCGCGGACTGGAATTCCGGAATTCTCGCGGTAATTTCCGCGAGAGTTCCGGTACATGTGTACTTAGCTTAACAGTAACAAAGTACAATGTGTCACGAAGAAACAATCTCAATCAATGGGATATGTGGAGGCGTTCCAGAGTTATTACCTCGTTAAGTGACAGGTCAGATTAGAGAAATTAGGCCTGGTCAGGAAACTGGAAACTGGCTAAAAGAATAGGGGGCTAAACAAAGCAGGGGTTTTGGTGGCAACCAAAATATAATCAAAAATGGTGATCCATTTTGAAGACACGGGTGGCAGTGTGCCTGTATAAAACAATCACATAGATGCATGTATGGAGTGGAACTTGTGGAGAAAACATTCAGAAATAATAATAATTATCTCACAGACGTACATCAGCAAACTGAATGATAAAATGCCTCCGCTGTGCATCTGAAAACACAGAAAGGACATATTCACCGGGTTTCCCATGGCTCTCTCGCACCAAGAAGTCTCCCTGCTGCTTTAACAGCTCTTGTGCTTCAACTCTTGGTATTGCACCATGGTACCAATCTTGCTCTGACAAAGGCTTCTCGCTGGTGGAAATGACATCAAAGAACTGAAAAAAAAAAAAATTGTATTAAGCATATCCATACATAGAGTCTTTAAAGGGATATTCCACTACTAGACCACCCCAGCATAATCAATCCAGGGCCCAAATTAAAATCAAATCAGTGGATACTCACCTACTGCAGAGACACTATTCCAGCAATGTCGGCACCGCTGTTCCCAAAAAGTGACGTAACTTGCTGCATAACATGCCGGCTGCTTGTCAGCTGCAGCTTTTACCATTTCATCAAAGCAGATGTCCGCCATGACGGGATATTGATGTCACACGTGACACAAAAAGTTGCTTCATTTACCAGGAACAGCAGTGCCGACATAGCTGGAATGGCTCAGCTGCCGGCGGTGACTATCCACAGTTTTTATTTTTAACGCAAGTCCTGAACTGATTAAATTGGAGTTATCCTGTAGTGGACAACCCATTTAAATTCAATAATTGTGTTCAAAGTTGCACTACAATAATCTCAAATGTATTCTGTAACCAATATATAGTTCAGCTCGTATGACCTTCTATATTTGTTCCGCTCCAACTCAAAATTAGGGAATCTCGTACCTTTGTTCTCTCAAGAGCTTACCATAGACTGTGCTTACTACACAAGTTCTCCACAAGAGGTGAGCAAAAAATATTTTAGTGGTTTAAAAAAATATTTTGTGTGACCATTTTCTGAGACCCTAATCTCTTTATTCTCTCGCAGATGGACTCCTGTGATGGCACATTTTGTGCGTCGAGCTGATGTTTCTATTGATACCATTTTGAAATAGACGTGATGTTGTGATAACATTTTATTGCATTTTTTGGCAAATGTATCAAACCCCCCACCCAAAAGAAACAATTTGGGAATGTCAACTTTTCACTATTCACGGTATGAAATAAATATTTTAATATTTTATTAGTTTCAGGTGATTATTATTGTGACTGGGGAAATGGGGTGCAATTTACAATATAATAAAACATTTTTAAATTATATTTTAATTTATTTGTACATTTCCTACATCTTCATTAGTCCCCTTGGGGTACTTGAGCTTGTTAAAACATTACAGCATGGAAATGTGTAAGGTTGCATTGTAACGTCATTACATACACCGTGTATCTATTCCATGCGTCGGGGAATAATACCCCATGCTGTGCAAAGATCCAGAGCGCTGTATGTGACACGCTGCAGCTCTCCTCTGCCACCGCTGTAATGTTATTACATTACGAGTGACATGACATCGGGAGACTAAAGCTGTAGTCTGAGATCAGCGTGTCGCGTACAATGCTCAGGATGTATCCCAGGTATCATGTTATTATTCCCTGATGCCCAAGAAACATCCTCAGCGCTGTATGTAATCACATTACAGCACAGACCACCTCCTCTCCGCCCACGCTATACTGGCAGTAAACACCGAGAGTGAGGAGATCTGAGCGTGATGAGGTTACATCAAAGCAGTCTCCCCAAATTACACAAAAAAACATTTCAGGCCGTCTTTGGGAAAATTTGCTTTTCCCACTGTAGGACGCCAACAGTCATCTGTTTGGGTAATGACATACAGAAGAAAAGCAAACATCCACAGAGAAGAATCTCTCCTAACAAAGCCCTTGGTTGAGTAAACAATCCTTTGGTTAAAAAGGAAATTAGCACATTAGGAGCCCAAAAATGTACAAGCTAAAATGTCCATAACAGGGGAAAAAATTAATAAATAATAAATACTAATTTTTGTTGAGCTTTTCTGCCATGTTATCATAAGTCAGTCATTTTCTAGTGTAAAAAGTGGTGAATGGTCCTCTTTACATCCCGCCATCATACTTGATATAAGCATTTAAGAGATTAAACCAATGCTATCTTAGCTAGTCTCTTGCCGGATGCTCGCTATGTAACAGAGCCGGCACTCACGCAGCGAAAACAAGAGAGATGTGCATGCCGGGGGGAGGCCACAGCAAGAGAGGCGCATGCCGGGGTGTCCAAAACAAGAGAGGCGTGTGCCGAGGCGGCCACAACAAGAGGCACGTGTCGGGGCGGCGGCAACAAGAGAGGCGCGTGCCGGGGCAGGCACAACAAGAGAGGCGCGTACTGGGGCAGTCGCAACGAGAGGCGTGTGCTGAGGCAGCTGCAACAAAAGAATATCAGTGCCACTTCAAGGAGAGAGGGGCATGCCGATTATGCCGCAATGAGAAAACGGTGTGCCGATGGGGACCCAAGAAAAGATATGCTTGCCAGGGACTCCCCAAGGAGAAAGACATGCATTGGGGACACCGCAAAGAGATAGGCACGTGCCGGGGCAGCCGCAACACAGAGGCGCATGCTGGAGCATTCGCAACAAGAGAGGAGTACCAATGCCGGCCCAAGGAGAGGCTTGCTGAAACCATCCCAAGGAAAAAGAGGCGTACCGGTACCGCCCAAAGGACAGAGGGGCGTATCGTAACAGCCGCAAGGAGAAAGGGGCATGTCGGTGCGGCCCCAAGCAGAGAGAGGCTTGCTAGGGCCGCCCCAAAAGAGAGAAGTCTATCGGGGCTGTCGCAAGCAATGAGGGGCATGCCAGGCAACTGAGAGGAGACAGGGGTGTGCTGGGGCAACCCAAAGGAAAGTGGGGCATGCAATTAGACAAAGTCGCACTTTTTAGATCAACCAGCATACAGAATCTGTGTAAACATTTGCAACCAGACCAGTAAGGTTAAATAATGATCTAACCCAAGTTCTAAGCTCACTAATAGTCATGATTAAATAGCTGATTATGTGACTGGTATAATTGACATGCACCAAAATATATAATCTTGGACACCAATATCCATGTGCAGTTGTTGTAACCCATAATGAGACCAGTGAAAATTTACTTAGCTAAATTAATTTTAATTTAGGGCCATGGACACCCTGGGTTATATGAACCATCGTTATTGCTGCTTGTATAGTGATCACATCTCTACAGTATATTACTTGGTAAGATAGTAACAGTTTATGTCACGCCATAACTTTTCTTATCAGTTCTCATTTCACCGCATCGCTGTTAATTGCTGACTTCACACTGTGAAACTCTCATTCAGTTCAGCTGAAAAAAGCCCACGGGTTTCATTTCAACTATAAAAGAAAAAAAAAAGATTCTTTGCCTTTTGAACATAAAAAAAAATACTGCGCAGAGGTGGAGGGAAAGTAAATAAACAGAATAAAAGCGCATGAGCCTCTCCTCTGAGCCATTTCTATTTCATCCAGTTCTATCACATGAAGGCATGCAGATCTTTAAAAGCTCCAGTTGTACGTTTATTTGCATACTGTACTGATGAACGCTTGCTGAAATGTCGGGAAAGCACATGAAATAGTCAGCAGCTAGGAGCCAAATACTTCTATAACCATGTGCATTGTAGAAATGCCATGGCTCACAATGGAGAGCAGTATGAGATCATTGTAACTCACAAGGGCTTTGCATCAAGTGTAGAAAAAAGAAAAAGAAAAAAACAATGGGGACAATTTATCAAGGCTTTTATAGTCAGAAAACGTGAGTAAAATGCTTTGAAAAGTTGCATTTTTGTTTTGCGCAACCTGAAGTTTTCACGTCAGTTTGAAGGAGCTGTATCAAAATAGCTGAGTAGAAGATAGGGCAGAACATGGCACAGCGGGCCAACACCGCCAGTCAAACTCCGCAAAGCGATCGTGCATGACTGGAGTAGAATGCTGGCATGCCAATAACATACGCTGTTCCAAAGTCATTAAAGAGAACATGCCAGCAGGATTTAGCCCTATAAACTATAGGCATGGCCATAATGGTGCTGTGATGCTGATGAATATGATACTTTATGTAACGGGATCCACTCAGTGGCTGTTGAATACTCACCTTAGGAAATTTTCATAAAATGATGTCTTGTGTGCTTCGGGGCGAGACGTGGGGGCAGGGTCTTCTTTCGCTATCTGCCCCACCAGCCTCCTCTGCTTCTTGTACAGGTCACTAATTATTCAACGACATGCCTCCTTTTTAAAGTTCTGCCATCGCGCAGGCGGTAATTACGCACTGAGTCGGCGTCCTGTGTGCAGGACTTCAATAAAATGGTGCTGGATGCGTCGCATGCGCAGATCGAAATTTCAGCAACGTGAAAAATTTACTGACCCAAAATCTCAATCTGCGCAAACCATGCCTTTAGTTTGTAGGGTAAAATCCTACGGACAGGTTGTCTTTAAGTGGCGTGCACCTTTTTAATAGGGCATGCTTAATATAAAGCGGCTTCATTTTTTTATAATCCAAGTATTTTGAATTGACAAAACTTTATTGATACAGTCATGTGTAGATTCCTTAAGTTTTAGTGCGTTTCGGCAGCAGTTTTTACCTAGCGATTTTCCACACGCAACTCCTTCCCAATATTACATATATTTACATAATACGTCGTGTCCCTGTCATTGATGAGGGCTCACATTCAGCCTACATCTTTCCCCACAAATGACAGCTGATTTAATCAGCATCATACGCGTTTAACGACACCACTCCACCCTTGGCTGTTAAACTGATAAATCTGGCTGTCAATCTCCGACAGCGGCATTTAACAAAAGCTGTCAGGGGTGAGCGCTGTTCTACGCTCCCAACGGTGCGCCGGTCATGTGATCGCAGAGTGCCAATGGGTTGTCATGACAGCCAGGGGTATGCTGATGATCTCCATGCCTGTCATTACTATCCTCCAGTGCCCGGCATTCATAGGAGTTCGTGATTTCTTCTACACCTAACATTACTAAAACAACATTGCAATAAAACGCAGTTAGAGGCAATCAAAGCATTCTATCTACCCCAAGATGGTATCAGTAAAATGTCAGCTCAGGCTGCAAAAAAATAAGCACTCACACAGCCCCAGATCATGAAATTGGAGATGCTACGGGTCTTAGGAAACAGAGAAAAAAAGAAAATATTCTAATTTCTGAATTTTTTTTTTTCACCAGTTAAAAAACAAAATTACACATTTGGTATCTGCATACTCGTACTTACCTGGAGAAACCTATTACCAGGTCAGTTTTACCATATAGTGAACATGGGAAATAAAAACACAAACGACAACTGTGGAATTGCACTTTTATTTTTTTTGCAATTTCACCACACTTGGATTTTTTTTCCCCATTTTCCTGTGCACTATATGGTAAAATGAATGGGGTCATTCAAAAGTACAACATTGTTCCACAAAAACCAAGCATTAATATGGCTATGAGTATGGAAATATAAAATTGTTATAGCTCTATGAAGAAAGGGAGGAAAAATAAAAACAAAGCAAAAAAAAAAGAAAGTCACTTGGGGGTGAAGGGTTAATGCAATTCTATGGGGAAAATCTGCACATGAAGCTCAGCGTGGCAACAAGAGAAGTTTAGATACGGCAGATTTTAAATACGCGTAACAAGTCAATTTATGCAACATGAAAAAATAAAAGCACAGTGGGCATGAGGTTTCTACAACTCATCCACTTTGATTGGACAGTAAGATGCAGCGTTTTTGATGCCGCAAAAACTTATTGTGTCAACGTAGCCTAAACGTAACATAACTTACCGATGAAGATCCAAGCATGGATTTTGGAGACCGTATAATCCCTGCTATAGAGTGACGCAATGTATCAAACTTTGACACTCGTTCTTTCTTGTCCTGAAATATGTAAAAAATACAAACAAACACCATATTTAGTTCAAAGGAATACATTATATAGATACTCAGATTAGATGAAATAATCATCATTTTTATTTCTATAGCACCAACATGTTCTGCAGCACTTTACATTACACAGGGGACTTGTACAAACAAGACAAGACATTACAGAACAACGCAGAATATAACACATACCAGGAGGAGGAGCAAGGACCCTGCTCACAAGCTTACAATTTATGAGGAAATAGGTCCAGCCTTCAATATTATAAATAGGAGAATTCAAATAAAGCTGCATGATCCAGTCACCAGCCAGTATCTATACAAGTACAGATACAAAGTGCTACTGGGTGCATGGAATGGAGAACAGGGAACAGATTAGTTAGGCTGGTTTCACATTTGCGTTTGGAGGCGCAGCAGACACTCACTGTGAAGCTCCGCCCCTGTCACGCCTCCTCCGGTCAGCTCCGCCTATGGGCGCATGCCGCTGCATGCGGCCTGCGTACCTCATCTTTAGCATTGGGTATGCAGGCCATGCGCGGGTATGCTTTTGCCGCCGCATGCGTCCTTTTGACAGTGTGGCGACCTGCGACAAACACAACTGCATTCAGGATAGATTGGAGAGTTGAGAGTTTAGTAAGAGACAGACCGACAGTTGAGAGTTGCAGTAGTGGAGGCGAAAATGTATCAGAGCAACAGTAAGAGTCTTTGCAGATTTCAAAGGTATGTTAAGGTCTAATTCTAGAGATCCAAGAATGTGATTGCATATAGGGATTGAATGATCTGAATCAAATAAAACCCCAATACAGTGATAGCATGCAGAGCCACTCATGGAAATGCCATTTTCAGGTTTGGATAAGGTTATTACAGGGGGGAAACACATTCAGATTTTGACCGATTCAGTTTCATATAGAGTGAGAATAATATCTTAGAGACTGCAGACAATCACTGGTATTTTGGAGTATTGCCGGAGTGATGTAAGAAGATATGTATAATTTGCTGTCAGCATAGAAATGGTACTGAAAACCAAACCTGCAGATTTGTCCAATGGGGGGTGGTAAACCTAGAAGAAAGCAGGGGACCTAAGACTTAACCGTAAAGAACCCAGACAATAAGGGGAAGAAGAGCCGTCAACTGATAAACTGAAAGAGCGTTTCAGAGAGGTAGGAGGAGTACCAAGGGGTAGAGTCCTGAGTAGATCATTTGCATATTCCCAGTGCCTTCTGGGATAGTGAAGAGTCTCCGCAAGCTCAACGATCACTGGGTTTTGGCTGTTGCAACTGAAAAGAGGATATCGGTAAACCGCGCGCCGAATTTTGGCTCATTTTTCATCGTTTTGAAATCTCAATATGGAAGAGGCCAGGAGCCATTTGATGAGCTGCATTTCTTGCTACATGTTCACAGACTTACCAGTGGAAAAGTCAAACTTCACATGCCACAAATGCAAGCTTGTGTCTCTGTTGGGAGGAAAAGTTGCAAAATCTCGATGAGAGGTTAGCGAAGTTGAAGATCATTAAGGAAGGTGAAGAGTTCTTAGACAGAGCAGAATTATCTCTTCATGTTACAGAAAGAGAAGAAATTCGAAGTGCACCTGAAGAAAGAGAGGAATGGGGACATGTGACCCAGAGAAGCAGGAGGATCAGGAGGCAGTCAGCACCCATACTGCTCAGGAACCAGTACCAGGCTCTCACGCAGGAAAACGATGAAGAAATACATCAGGATAAGACTTTGCCCACAAACAGCAACCTTGTACACCTTCAGAATCCTCCTGGATGGAGAAAGAAAAATGTTGTGAAGAAGAAACAGAGAGTGGTGGTCATTGGGGGATTACCTGTTGAGAGGAACAGAGGCCGCTACCTGCAGACCGGATATAACCTCAAGAGAAATGTGCAGTCTTCCAGGTGCAAAAATTAAAGATGTGTCTGACAGGATATCAGGACTCTTCAGACCTACAGATGACTACCAATTCCTGTTAATACATGTGGGGACAAATGACACAGCAAGAAATGACCTGGAAACCATCTGCAGTGACTTTGAAAACTTAGGCAAGAAAGTGAAAACTGGGAGCGCAGGTGGTCTTCTCTTCCATCCTCCCAGTGGATGGCCATGGAACAAGGAGGTGGAATAAGATTCTGCAGGTGAACAACTGGCTACGTCGATGGTGCCATCAGCAAGGATTTAGATTTCTGGATCACGGAGTGAATTACCTATACGATGGACTACTTGCTAGAGATGGGGTGCACCTTACGAAGACTGGAACACATGTATTTGGAAATCGCCAATTGCTACACTCATCAGGAGAGCTTTAAACTAGAACAATGTGGGAAGGGAAGCAAAAGGCCAGAAAAAGCCATACACCTGGCAAATGCTATTGAGAACTCTGGTATTAGAAGTGGGAGGAAAGAACAAAGACAAAAAAATCTAAATAAAAATATTGGAGAAAGAGAAACCAATCACAAACTAAAATGTTTCTATACTAATGCACAAAGCATGGGCAACAAACAAGGAGAAGTGGAAATACTAACGTGGGAAAAGAAATATGATGTCATTGGAATCACTGAAACTTGGTGGGACGATACACATGATTAGAATACAAGGCTAGAAGGATACAACTTATTTGCAATTAACAGACTTAATAAACGAGGAGGAGGTGTCGCATTGTATGTTAGAAACGCGTATATCTGCACAGAGATTGAAGCTTCAGAGACTGGGAGTTCTGTGGAAACTGTTTGGGTAAGAATACAAGGACAGAGCAATGGAAAGGATACCATTGTAGGCATTTACTACAGGCCGCCTGTGCAAGCTGAAGATATGGATGAACTCTTTATGCATCAAATGGCCGAGATCTCCAAAAAATATGACAGTTGTCATGGGAGATTTCAACTATCCAGACATTTGTTGGGAATCTTTCTCAGGCAAAACTAACAGGTCAAGGAAATTCTTATCCTCTCTTGCTGACAACTTTATCTTCCAAAAGGTAGGGGAGAAAACAAGGGGAACTGCTACCTTGGATCTAATCCTTATAAACAGGGAGGAAATGGTTGAGGAGGTAAACGTGGCTGAGACCCTAGGAGGTAGCGACCATGCCATTTCAGAATTTTGGATAACTAGAGGAGGAAGACCTGTGAAGACTCAGACGTCAAGGTTAGATTTCAGAAAGGCAGATTTTAAGGGATTCATAAAGATAATTGGAGGGATCCAATGGCTGGATATCCTTAAAGACAAAAATATCCAGGAAGGATGGGAAATGTTCAAAAATGAAATTCTCAAAGCACAATTGTTAACAATTCCGAAAAGAGGGAAGAATAGGAAGCATTTAAGGAAACCAGGATGGATGAACACAGAACTTAAGCACATGCTAAAAAGGAAGAAAGAAATGTTTATAAAATGGAAAGAGGGAGGCATATCTAAAGAAGAATATAATGCTGTCTGCAGAACCTGCAGGGCACAAATCAGATTATCTAAAGCGGACAATGAATTGAGACATCAAAAGCAATAATAAAGGATGTTGGGGATAAGTCAAAAGTAAAAGAAAAGTCAAAGATGCTATAGGATTTTACAGGATGAAAATTATGAAATGGTAAGACAGGATGTTGTGAAGGCCAAACTTTTAAATTCCTATTTTGCATCTGTTTTCTCTCAGAAAAGAAATGTAACATCAACTGATCTTCATTATCATATTAAGGGAATAGAAGAATCCAGGATATCTATAAACAGAAAGATAGTAGGAAACACTTAGCTAACCTAAATGAATTCAAGTCTCCAGGTCCAGATGAATTACACCCCAGAGTACTGAAGGAGATAGAAGAAATTTTTGAATCCCTCTCCATAATCTTTGAAAATTCTTGGAGAACAGGAGAAGTCCCAGAAGACTGGAGAAGAGCAAATGTTGTTCCTATCTTCAAAAAGGGGAAAAAGGTGGACCCAGGCAACTATAGGCCGGTGAGTCTGACTTCTATACCAGGAAAGATCTTTGAACAAATTATTAAACAACATGTATGTCAGTATCTGGATAAGAATAAAGTGATTAAACAGAGTCAGCATGGGTTTGTAACTAATAAGTCATGTCAGATTAACTTAATTTCCTTCTATGACGGAATCACTGATTGGGTGGATCAGGGAAATGCTGTAGATATAGTATATCTTGACTTCAGCAAAGCAGTTGACAAAGTATCTCACACAATCCTTATTGAAAAAATGACTAGGTATCGAATGGACAAGGCAACTGTTAGGTGGATTCATAACTGGCTTAGTTGGAAGAATGTCTCTAGTGGGGTACCACAGGGCTCTGTCCTGGGCCCTGTATTGTTTAACATCTTTATCAACAATTTAGATGAAGGAATTGAAGGTAAAACTGATTAAATTTGCTGATGACACAAAGCTAGGAGGGATAGCTAATACTAGAGAAGAGAGAGAGAGGATTCAAAAAGATATAAATAAACTGGAGCAGTGGGCAGCAACTAACAGAATGGTTTTTAACAAGGAAAAATGAAAAAGTACTACACCTGGGCAATAAAAATGAAAAAAGCATATACAGAATGGGAGGAATAGGGCTAAGCAACAGCACATGTGAAAAAGACTTGGGTATACTAATAGATCACAGACTGAATATGAGTCAACAGTGTGATGCAGTAGCAAAAAAGGCAAATGCAATTCTAGGATGTATTAACAGAAGCATACAGTCTAGATTACATGAAGTCATTATTGTCCTCTACTCCTCTTTGGTCAGACCTCATCTAGAATACTGTGTCCAGTTTTGGGCACCACATTTTAAAAAGACATCAACAAACTGGAGCAAGTTCAGGAAAGAGCACCCAGAAAGGTGACCGGCCTGCAAACCGTGTCTTATGAGGAAAGGTTGCAGGATTTGGGAATGTTTAGCTTGCAAAAGAGAAGACTGAGAGGAGACTTAATAGCTATCTACAAATATCGCAAGGGCAGTCACATTGTAGAAGGATCATCTTTATTCTCATTTGCACAAGGAAAGACTAGAAGCAATGGGATGAAACTGAATGGGAGGAGACAGACTAGATATTAGAAAAAACTTTTTGACAGAGCGATCAATGAGTGGAACAGGCTGCCACAAGAAGTCGTGAGTTCTCCTTCAATGGAAGTCTTCAAACAGAGGCTGGACAGACATCTGTCTGGGATGATTTAGCGAATCCTGCTTTGAGCAGGGGGTTGGACAAGATGGCCCAGGAGGTCCCTTCCAACTCTACAATTCTATGATTCAAGAGAGAACGGTAGCCCTCAGTGTCAAATGCAGAGAGATCCAGGAGCATCAGCCAGTAGCAGTTGCCATAAGATTTTGCTTCTAGTAGATTGTTAGGGCAGTTTCTGTAGAGTGTTAACTTGAAGGCTATGTGACCACGTAGCGTTTTTCATGCAGACTATTCCTGAGCAGAAACGCACACCTTCTTCCTGGGAAAACGTGTGCGTTTTATGAAGCGCTTTTGTAAGTGTTTTTGCATGCGTTTTCCTATGCGTGCGTTTCCGCAAAATTAATGAACATGCTGGGTTTTTTTACGCTTAGCGTTTCCGCAGCGGAAAAATACGCACCACTAGCACATGTGCGGTTCCATTATGTTTCCATGGGATGCTTTTCTTAAGCGTTTCAGCAGCAGAAACGAGCGTCTAAAAGCCCTGCGGAAACGCTTAAAAAAACGCAACGTGGGCACACAGCCTAAAAGAGTTTTCTGAGGGGATTGTTTTTTTTTTTTTTTATTAAGGTGTTAATGATGGCGTGTTTCAAGGAGGAGGGAAAGCTACTTGAAGAAAAAGAGGCTAATCACTTTCCTTAGGTCGGCAGTAACATCTAGGACCTAGTGGCTGAAGAAAGGGAGAAACAAAAGGGCCATTGGTGCAGGTTGCAGGGTGAGAAAACGCAAGGAACCTGATAACATCATCTTCTGTGATTGGTTCAAAGATTAAAAGTGAACTTGGTTAAGTTCAGGAGAAAAGAGCAGCATACTGTGCAAGTTAAATTACCGTACAGTATCATCAAAGTTTTCTTAGAGGAGGTTGCTGAAAATTGAAAGTTATCCTCAATCCATAAGGGGGAACAAATGATATCCAGCGATACTGTAAACATGGATCTCAGAAGGAAGGCAGAGTATGCTCATCTCCATCAGGGATCAGTATGTTCTCAATTTTTTCTTTTTTAGCACAAAAGGTGCCATTATTTTAAAGTGCTGATCAATACAATGATTCAACAATTACTTAAAGAAAAATCATTTATGTATATTGACTAACCGCACTATAAATATCAGAGCTGCTGTGTAATGTAGTTCTACTGAAGTTCGTATGAGAATGTGGATAACTTCTGGAGAAGATAACCATACATAATGTAATTTTACATAATGAGTCTACCTTGCTCAGTACTTCACCATCATGAACGCAATCGACCTCAATAGCCATTTATACTGTGCAGCTTGAGTTTTTAATGTGCATGAAAAAATGAACAGTTTTTAGAGAGGTTGAACATAATCTAGAAAGGACACGTTCCGATAATAGAAATACAAACTGTACAACTGAACTAGATTAGCATAATACTAATGAAATTGTGAGTATGCCAACACACCCTGCATACTATAAAACCCATTAATTAGTTGCTAATGTTTGGTTAGCAGGTGTATTTGCCAGTAGTGGTCAACAAAAACACAATGACAATTCATATGCTATTAAATGTACGACTATAAAGGAGAATTCAATGTTCATCATCACCGATATATGTGAGCGGTGCTGGTTCTTCAGCAGTATAAGGTGCTAAGCAGGACGCCGCAGTCACCACTCTGCCCCTGCACGGATGATCCTTGGAAAGAACACGCTGGAAGAACTTCAAGCTTTTATAATAAAGTTCTAAGAGAAGCTCAACTTAGAGACAGACTTTGGCCTCAAGCCTGGACAACCCCTTTAAGGTCCCACCACAACATCCCAATTGGGTTGAGGTCTGGACTTTGCCACGCTTCCAATGACCCAATGAATCTTCTCTCTTTCATATTTGCTGTGTTTGGGATTATTGTGCGGTGGGCTAACCTTAGTTTTTCTACCAATTCTATATGTTTCAATAAAGTTCATTAATTACATACCGAATGTTTATTTTTTTAACATCCTTACATGCTGGAATATACATTTATCTATTGGTTTGACACAAAAATATGATATCTAAAATTTACAAAATATGCTATGGGCGCTTTATACTGTTATGTGTAGAAGGTGGATTTATGATAAATTTATTGTTAACACATATGTGGTGTAGAAAAAATGATAAGCAACATCTCCAGTCTAGTAGTCGGTAAATCATCATAAAATAGCTGCTTATAGATCTTTTTCTCATCTCAACCCAGAATTTCTACCCCTAATTTACTTGCAGAATTAAGTTAAACTCAAACTTTTCTAAAACTATGAAAAATAATAAGTTTTTAACATATTTCTTCCTGGATTTATGGTGAATTGATTGTTTAGTATATTCCTATTTTATTGGGCATCTGCGACTATTTTTGACTAATACCCGGGGATTCAGCTTCTGAGCCGGCTAAGCTATATTCTCTAAACTTTTCTCTTGGCATGGATGCAGATCTGGACACAGGCAAAGGGACTTTGTTTAGAGGTATGGCAATTATTAAAATTAACATTTTGCCAATTACTATTTTTCATTTCAAGCTCCACCATATATAATTTTGCCACTATTTTACCGCTTGTTCTCCTCTTAGAGTAGGAATTTCATTTTGGCTCGGAAACCTTTTTGTATCACCCATTCTAATTTGTACGCCCCAAACATCTAGAATGAGTAGATCTACCAGATTAATCTTGATGCTGATGGAGCATTTCACAGCATCCATAATATCTCAGGATATTCTATTTGTTTTTAAACTTGGTACTACGGGATGTCAATTGTGGAATACCCTGAATACCAAGAATATCTATTCTTGTAACTTCACCTTTAGGAACCTACCCAAACTGCTGTTTACTCACACGCCATCCCTCCCTTTTTTATTTCTTGTTTAGATGTTTCACAAACTGGTTGCTTTACCTTCTTTATGGATTTCACAGTACAGAAAAACAGAAGATAGTAAAAGGATACAAAGTTTACACGTACAATGTGTCACGCTCACGCCTTGGCAGGTTGGCGCTTGTCGGGGGGGGGGGTTGTGACTCCACTGTGCCACAAACCACACTACCCTGGAAAGGGCATGACTATGACAGCTACCTCGGTCTTCGCTGGAGCCTCTGATGGTGAGGTCAGGCTTGTGCGGCAGGTAGCTGCCAGGTGCCACTCCAGGGTGGTGTTTGGCTGTGGCTGCTGATCCCACTCGGGGACAAAGCACTTGGACAGGTGCGACTGACAGGCTGGCACGGGAGAGCCGCGGGGCGGGCTGGCACGGGAGAGCCGAGGAGGCTGACAAGGGAGAGACACGGGGAGGCTGACAAGGCAGAGACATGGGGAGGCTAATAAGGGAGAGACAAGGGGCAGGCTGGCACGGGAGAGACACGGGGCAGGCAGGAGTGGTATATGAAGGAACAGGTAGAGACCTGTTCACACAGCGGGTGACGGTACTGATACAGGCAGGTAGGAGTGGAATATGAAGGAACAGGTTTGGACCTGTTCACACAGGAGGTGCAGGTACGGATACATGCAGGAGTGCAGAGTAGGCGGAGGCGCAGGAGTGCAGAGCAGGCGGAGGCGCAGGAGTGCAGAGCAGGCGGAGGCGCAGGAGTGCAGAGCAGGCGGAGGCGAAGGAGTGCAGAGCAGGCGGAGCCGCAGCAAGAGGTTCTGCAGCAGCAGAGCAATGCTGAATCAAAAGGTCTGTGGAGAGAAGCTGCAGCAAGAGGTTCTGCAGCAGCAGGAGCAGAGCAAAGCTGAACCACAAAGTCCGTGGAGAGAAGCTGCAGCAAGAGGTTCTGCAGCAGCAGAAGCGGAGCACAGGCAGAACAGAGCGGAATGCTAAAGTACGGAGCACAAGCAGACAGGGAGGACACCAGGAAAGACACAGCAGGGAAAGGAACCACAGACAAGGAGACTGACAGAGGTAGGACAGAGTTCAGACAAGGCATAGGTGTGAGACAAGGTATAGGACTAAAGAGACAGATACAAAGCAAAGCTGGACCAAGACAAGGAGTAATGGCACCGGGGCAATGATATTCTGCCTCCTGGAGGGCGGACAGAGAAGTACTAGGATAAGTACAGAGACAGGGCTAGGACAAAGCACAGAGACCAGGATATTATGCCTCCTGGAGGGCAGACAGAGTACCAAGCAAGGCAAGGGGAAAAACCTCCAGAGAAGGAGATACACAGGAAAGGACCTGGCAGGCTCAGTAGCAATATACTGAGTTTAGACATTGCTCAGGCAAGGTTCAGTGGGTGGGGCAGCCATAAATACTAGAGGGCTCTAGGTAATTGGTCAGGGACACATTAGCTATGTGCACCCTGACTCCATAAGAAGCACAGAGTTCAGGTGCTGCCCCCCTATACACACACAGTCAGGAAACATGAACACAGCAGACAGGAGTCAAGGCAAGGAGCTGGAAGTAAACAGAATTCACAGCATGGCCTGGAGCTTTGAACAAGTTGGGGAGTGGGGAATGAGAGGACATGCAGCGATGCCAGCATAGTTGTACACAATGTATCATCTTTTAAAAGTAAAAAAATATACAGGTGCTTCTCACTAAATTAGAATATCAGCAAAAAGTTAATTTATTTCAGTTCTTCAACACAAAAAGTGAAACTCATTATATAGCGTCATTACAGAGTGATCTATTTCAAGTGTTTATTTCTATTAATGTTGATGATTATGGCTTACAGCCAATGAAAATCCAAGTCATTATCTCAATAAATTAGAATACTTTATAACACCAGCTTGAAAAATGATTTTAAAATCCAAAATGTTGGCCTACTAAAATGTATATTCAGTAAATGCGCTCAATACTTGGTCGGGGCTCTTTTTGCATCAATTACTGCATCAATGCGGTGTGGCATGGAGGCGATCAGCCTGTTGCACTGCTGAGGTGTTATGGATAGTTATGAGCGAATTTGTTCGTTTTTTGTGCCCAAATTTGATTTTTACATATCCTAGCCATATTCGAACACTATTTGTGCCGAATGTATGTTCAATGATCGGTTCCGAACATATTCGGCAATTTATACTCCCATTGACTGTAATGACGTTAGGCTGTGTAAGCAAAATATTGCGAAAAAAATATTCAACGCCAATCGTTTTCAGAACCAAATTCGAACAAATTCGCTCATATCCAGTTATGGAAGCCCAGGTTGCTTTGATAGCAGCCTTTCAGCTCGTCTGCATTGTTGGGTCTGGTGTCTCATCTTCCTCTTGACAATACCCCATAGAATACGAATTTGCTGGTTAATCTTGCAGTGATTCTGTTGTTTTTAAACCAGGTATTGGTACTTTTGTCAGTGTGGACAAGTCCTGCTGAAGAATTAAATTTCCATCTCCAAAAAGCTTGTCGGCAGAGGGAAGCATAAAGTGCTTAAATTTCCTGGTAGATGGCTGCGCTGACTTTGGTATTGATAAAACTCAGTGGACCTATATCAGAAGATGACATGGCTCCCCACACCATTACTGATTGTGGAAACTTCACACTAGACCTCAAGCAGCTTGGATTGTGCGCCTCTCTACGCTTCCTCCAGACTCTAGGACCTTGATTTCCAAATGAAATGTAAAATTTACTTTCATCTGAAAACAACACCTTGGACCACTGAGCAACAGTCCAGTTCATTTTCTCCTTGGCCCAAGTAAGGCATTTCTGGTGTTGTCTATTGATCATGATTGGCTTCACACAAGGAATGCGACACTTGTAGCCCATGTCCTGGATACATCTGTGTGTGGTGGCTCTTGAAGCAATGACTCCAGCAGCAGTACACTACTTGTGAATCTCCCTCAAATTTTGAATGGCCTTTTCTTAACAATCCTTCCAAAGCTGCAGTTATCCCTGCTGCTTGTGCACCTTTTTCTGCCACACTTTTTCCCTCCTCTCAGCTTTCCATTAATATGCTTGGATACAGCACTCTATGAACAACCAGCTTCTTTAGCAATGGCCTTTTGTGGCTTACCCTCCTTGTGGAGTGAGTCAAAGACCGTCTTCTGGACATCTGTCAAGTCAGCAGTCTTCCCCAAGATTGTGGAGCCTACTGAAACAGACTGAGGGACATTTTTAAATGCTTTGAAATCCGTTGCAGGTGTTTTTGTTAATTATTCTAATTTACTAAGATAATGACTATTGGGTATTCATTGGCTGTAAGCCATATTTAAAATTAACAGAAATAAAGACTTGAAATATTAAAAACAGCTTTCAACTGACTATATAATGAGTTTCACTTTTTGTATTAAAGAAATTAAATTAACTTTTGGATGATATTCTAATTTTGTGAGAAGCACCTGTATATAACTCATGCATATGGAGGCCATGTTCCAGAAAAAGCCACGAGGGCGAAACTTGGGTTGAACCACACACAAGTAAAATAAGTTACTCACTTTGAGAAGTCATGTTTACTTAATCACACTAGGGGGCTGCTCTCTCATTTATCTTTTCCTGCTACAGAGTGATGTAGACTACATGTTTATTTCCAGAGATTCATACAACTGCCCTCAGAGAGCTGACTGGGATGTTAACAGCTAGCTCCTCTTCTGGAAAGTAACTACTGCACAAACTGAGCCAGGTCCTGGTGGCCAAGCTCTATGGAAAGAAGTTGCACACTAGGCAAGATTAAAACTTTCATTGCAGGAGAATGACAGGAGGTAAAGCAAGTCAAATGCAAACTTGCTTACTTTCATGCTACTTAAGAACCACTCCAGCATATTTTTTTTATTTTAGCACTGAATTGGTGCCACTAATGTAAGTTCCTTTACCTTAGTAATATATTTACCAGCCTCAGTCTTCAGCTGATCCCAGCAAGCTTCGATCTGCCATCATTTGACCGCAACTTCTGTCTGATGAGTAACTGTCACAAGTTCTAATTTTAAGTCCATGAGAGCCTCATTCCGGCTCCCATAGACTAACATTGAGTATTGACTTCCATCTCACCCAGCAAACACTGGAGCCATGCGGCAGGTCACAAACCGCAAAAGAAAACAGGAGGGGAGCACAACAGATGAAAACAGCGGCTTGCAAGTATGAGTAGGGGCAGGGAACTTGGATTGGTTACACAACTCCAGAGGTTAAAAACAAACAAACCCACTGCATTGATGTTTTAGATGATTTGCTAACATGAGAAGACCCCTTTAAATGTTAGTATTCTATATTTTGTATTTCATCTTATGCGAGACATATGATCGATCATTTTCTCATTTCCTTAATTAAGAATTATCACCAGGCTCTAAAAATTAAATAGAAAACAAGTAGAAGAGATTAAACTTCATTACACATAAGCGCTAAATTTTGTTTCAAGTAAGCTACAAAAAAAAATAAAAGTTTGGAGCACTCTCATAACTGCTGTCAAGTAATTCTTCATAAGTCCAATGCAAGTCCTATAATGCCGGAGTCTCAAGGAGCAGTGAAAACGCTCTCAGAATGTCTCATAAATTCATGATAATCTCCTGCTTCAGGGAGCAGGCAGAGATGAGCACAGTGCTCATCAGCTACATTAGAGAGGTTAATGCGCCAAGGAACCATTCCCATACAAATAGATGGTTTAATTTTCAGCTCTATCCTGATCTGCAAACATTCTTCCATGACACCTTTACTGTTGTAGAGGAATGAAAAGGTCTCGGCTGCAGACTTATTTCAATACAATTGGTCATGTCAGTTCTAGAAGACCATCTTCCCCATAACAAAGCAGCCGCCCCAACAGCAATTGGAAGGGCAAATGCATTACACCAGATTACAAGGCTATTAAGGGATAAAGAAAGGACTTAGAAATCTCATTTTCCATGAGGGAAAACCAATATTTAGTTACAGGGTTTCCTGAATGCCTATTAAGCAAAACATTCTTCAGTAGGGTGTATGACAGACTAGATTTTATTAATTGGAGCTAAATATGGAATAGAAACAAGGGCCCTTTTAATACTAAACAATTGCGAACGCTAAAGGACCAAAGATCAGCATTCATTTAATGGGCTCATTAGACAGACCAATCACACTTACTTTGCACACACAAACCCCTGATGAAGCACTTGTGAAACGCGCATTTGGTGATTGATGGGTGAGCCTAATAAACCCAATTATTATTTGTGTTACCTCTTACCTCCCTGTGGGTAATAAGTGCTTTCTATGGCACTGAAATATTCTTATGTGTATAACATAACTATTGTCTGATTATTTATATATGCTGTTTTATACCTATTCTTTCTTCTTTAACTGCATTAAAACGCAATACATTGTGCACTTATGGGGATCCCACGCTGCTAACCCATCAATTGTATCCTTGTCTGTACTCTTGGGTTTACTTACATATTGACATTTTATCAACTGAATTTAATAAAGTTTATAATTTTTTAACTCACTGATGTTTCATTTTCTCCTGGCACGTCTGCCCCTTCTCTTTCAGTTTACCCATCTTCCCAGTACCTTTGGGACACCTACCTTTTCCAGGTTGCCAAGTTTTGTACAATAAGAAATAAGATTGTTCCGTGCCCATAGACTGCCATCGTACTCAGCACCACATAGGCTGGAATAACAAGTTTGACTAGACAAATGAGCATTCATAAACAAGCGGATAGGTAGCCTGTTTATCATCGCTGACCGTCGGGAAACTAGCATTCCCAGGAACAATTGATAATCGGCCAGTGTAAAAGCATTTTACTACCCATTTCTACATGTAATAGCAAGTTATTATTCTTAAAACACAGCAGTATGAGCGGCAACACTGGGAACATAACTTTCCTTAAAAGGGTTTTTCTATTTCCAAGATCCTACCTCAATAGGTAGTAGTTGTAACAATAATATTAGCAAACACCTCTAATTAGAAAGGTAGTACAGTTCTTCTGCTAAGTTATGTTGCTTACCCCATGCGCAGGGCATTGCAGTAACTCACGTATCCATGGTGACGACCACTAGCACATAACTCACTATTTGAGTGGTTGTCACCATGGATACTTAAACTACTACAATGCCCTGCACATGGGGTAAGCGACACAGCAAATTCTAAG